>NC_041355.1:11116522-11359022 GCF_900634415.1 Cottoperca gobio
ACATGCACACACCATAGATAACTGTGTATTTTGAATGTGCCCTTATGATAATTTTAAAGAATAATTACCATGGCATATCTCGTTATACACTATCATGTCAATGATAATGAAATTAGGCCTCTCTCACAATTACAAAAAAACTCCATGGTACAATGAAAGGTGGTTGTGACACATTGTTTTCTGTCAGCACCTTTTTTTCAAAGTAGTTTTACCAAAGTATCTTTATACTTAAGACCAAATTGTCTTTGACAGGTGAGGAAGTTGCTGCTGTTTTATCTCTTTGGTGTTGTAAAATGCTTTCTGAAGCCCCATGCTGAAATACCAATACTACATAAATTATGCACAGCCCTTGAGACTTAAAACGGTCACTGAAAGGCTGTAAATGAATTCATTCCTTCCCCTACAATGCTACCAAAAAGCAAACTTATAAAAGTCTTGTGCGTCCTCGTGGCCTGATGGTTGAGACTGCAAGGTCTCCGGTTTAATGCAGGCCATGGACCTTTATTGCATTTATTCCACTTTTTCTCTTGCCATGTTTCTTCTCTGTATCTCTACTGTCCCTGTTCAAAAATGTTACTTAAATGTTACACCTTGGTGTATGGGGCATCATAGTATTTGGTATTTAAACCAGATATAAATGAGCTTGTAATTACAGCTTTAAATACAATTTATTCTGTATTCAAGTTCTAGTAAAATAAGAAAATGGTATCTGGATTCTATTTTGGTGACCTTTTCAGAAACCAAAGTAGAGAGAGCATTGTATTTCAAGTGAGCTCAACCTTTACAATATGTCTGAAAGCATTTAAGGTAGCTGCTAATTAAGGAGCACTTTTATTCTTTCCCTTCTTTTATTAAACATTTCCCTTAAGGTGATTTTTTTTTTTAAGTAGGCAAACAGAACTCATTGTGTGTCATGGGTGTGTTTATGAGTAAGCGTCGGTTGATCATAACTAGTTTGTACGACGTGTTTGAAGTCAAATGTGTTAATAGTTGTTCTGAATGAACAGCCACATGGGAAGGCCAGTCATACACAGAGGGCGGAGATGTGATGTATTTTGAATGCGGTGGATAACGGATAACATTTTCAAACACTCTCCTGGAATACATTCGTAGTGCCGCACTCGGTTGTTCGCATGAAAAGTGACAAAAATAGTTGTGTAAAGAATACAAAAAAATAGAGAGATTTCAAACCCTGGCTCAATTCTTACCTGCGCAGAAGCTGGCCAATCACGGCGTGAAGTGGGTGTGAATGTCGGTTTTGGAAAGTAACTGAAAAAGCCCCCTCCCTTTATCTGACACTGAATAGAGATGAGGGGGGGAGGGTGTTTCAAAAGTGATTTGACCATCCGACAAGCACCTCTGATGAGCATACTGGCAGCTTCAGGGTGTTTGCATCGTCTTTCCAAGGCCGCATGTATTGCAGCCAGGAGAGCGTAGCAGTGTGAAGTACAGTAGGTCACTGGTTGGCAAGGGAAGATGGAGAAGAACAACACCCAACAAACTAGTACTATCTCCCCACTTCCTGCTTTGCTCTACTGGGGTCTGATAAAGTCTGTAGCCGCAGAGTTAAGAGAGGAGAGGAATAAATATTGTACAGGTTCCAGACATTCACCAAATCCATGAGGGCTATTTCTAGAACGTTTTTTTGTTTGTTTGTTTGTTTATTTAAACTCGGCAAGTTCTCTCTGAAACAGCCCACTCAAAAGCAGATTCAAGAGCAGCCTCTTTTATGATTTGTTTTTAAATGATGCAACTGTCAAATGGTATTCAGTGCAGCAGAAAGTGCTTCACTTTGCTTCCTCTTGTAGTTCTACTCCACATTCCCAGTCAAAGCTGTCAAAAGCCCACTTGCACTGGACTTAAAAATGTACAACAATTAGGATCATGATCATTTCATGCGTTTTTTACTCAGAGAAATAGATTAGTGATCTAATAAGCTGGTTGTAATTTAGTGATTCTTTTTCACAAATGAATCTCTAAACTGAGTTCATGTCATTTACATGCATTGTCATTTTGTTTCTGTGACTACTGTAATTTCACACTTATTCCATCAGAGAATGTTTTATTTTATTTTTGGAAAGTCTGAATCTGTGACTTGGTAATTTCATTCTGAATTTAGTCAATCATAGAATAGTTTGTTTTATAAAGGTATCCCTAAAGAGATTGGTTTTCAGTTTAATGGCCTGTATTGTGATAGTAATACCTCTGTGGGCAAAGAAAAGGGAAATACATTGCAGACAAATGCACACCAGGCCTGCTTGTGAGATGAAATCCACTTTAGAACTTTGAATTCTCTTTTGTTTTACTTCACACACTCTCTTGTGAAGTGTCTTAGAAAGCTGTTGTTCTGCAACTGCACCCGATGGTAAACTAATCTCAATCTTTTTTCTCTCTTTCCCTCTCGTTCCTCCCTCTCTCCTCTGTCTGTCCCCTTTTTTTGCTTCTTCTCTTTGCAGTTTGACGTGTTGAAGTGCTTCTTAAGGTAAGAGAGTCTCATTTCGTGTTTTCCCTCTCTTGTACTTTCTTCCTCTGATTTTCAACCCATAAAACACAGCATGCCATCAGCACTTGGCACAGTGTGTGTATCACGAAACAATCTGCGTCCTCAAAATGTATTTGGCTCAGGATCCTGCTCACTGAAACACAATAACATTGTGTTAATATAACAAAGAGACACTCTGGGTAACACTCCTACTGCACTTCTCTGGTAAATCCATGATCGGAAATGCACACAACTGAATCATTAGCCAACAGGACCCTTTATATAGAGATTATACAGCATGTGTGATACATTTACATTATTACATTAGTTGATAAATGCTTTAAATCAGTGAGATATATCATAAGCACTGTGTAGTAATTATGGGCAGTACACACAAAGAGTAAAACTATACAGTAAATCCTCTTCCACGCTGCCTTGCATCTGAATCTGCCTGTCACAAGCTGTTAGTCATGGCCGGGTCTGTCTACAAACACAACTGCTTTATAGTTGTTAAAAGGCAATGTCACTGTTATTGTTTATTTGTGGATTACAGGTTTCAGCCTTGGTATATCTCAAACTTATTACTTTCAGACTGGGGTGCGCTGTAATAATATCAGCAGACTCACAATACTTGCCGAAAGAAAATTAAATGTGCTACATGCCATACAACTCGGCCTGACCTTGTGTTTGGATGTGCAGGATGTGTGTGTAATATCTGACTGCAGTGCATCAGTGTGAGCATCAGTGTGCAGTCAGTGTTTTTCTTTTTCAGATCAGTTGAAAACCTTGTATCTCCAAATGTATTTTGATTATAAATGGTTTCAACAGTTTTATCTGACATGCTACGAAAAACATTTAATAACCCCTAATGTGAATCATTTTCTCCATCGATCCTCAAAATACAGCCAGACTGTAATTCAACTTTAATGTTTGTAGTTTTTTCATATGACTGTACAAATAGAATATCGTCGTTAACAGTTCATTTTTGAATAAAATCAGAAATGTGAATTAAAGTTACACAATCCCATGATACACGGAGCCCCTGAACTGACAACATATTATAAAAGATAAGTCCAAAAACATATCGGCATACATCAACAAATAATATTGTTAGTTCAATAATTAATCTTGAGTGTAAAAATAAATATAAAGTTTGTCTTTAACCTCCAATCTGCTGCTAAAAACATGTTTTCATTTAATTGGGGGGTAAAGGAAAAATAATTATAAAATATATGTTTTTACCAACTAATATGAGATTGGAAGAAAAGTATATAACTTAACATTTCTTTATCCATTTTAGTTATTTAACTCATTGCATCAGACTTGTCTATGTCTAAGGAGTTAATGTGCCTGTTTACACTGACTTCCTGGACTGAGTGGGTGTGAAGCATACTGTGCTTGATTGGCATTTCTCTCACACTACATTACATTATGTTACATGAGCTGTGAGGGCTGGACAATTGTTTCTTTATTAGTGTTTTTGGTACATAGTTTAATGACCTCACATTGTCCGCAACATAGCTCCATAGAACTTCTTATTGTTAGAATAACTGAAAACACTTAACTGAAGCACCTAGGCTACTGTTTGTATCACATTTAAATATTTCTGACTTTGGTGACTCCCAGACGCAAAGACTATAAGAACTAGAAGAGCATTCTGAGAGCGCAGACCTCCAAATGTCTTATCTCGCAATGTTAATAAAAGTGAAAAATAATTTGCGTGTTCGAATCAGCTCCAAAGTTTTATGGATTCTAGTTTGGCCCATGCTGCACCCTTCCACCAAGTTTCATGGAAATCTGGCCAGTGGTTTCCTGCTGACAAACAGACACACAGACCAAACTAAAGACACTCCTTGGCAGAGATAATAGGGAATGGCTTAAAAGCAAAAATAGTCTCACTTTTTCTACAAACACAAAGTTGCCATCAGAATAATTTAAAAAATGCTATAATCACGTAAAACTCTACATACAAACATGAAATAACCATAATATAAGTTTGCTACAACAATTAAAAAGCATTTGGCTCAAAGAGGTTGTTAAACTTTCTACCCTGCATTTGAATATGAAATACTGCCACATATCAGTCTTGAGAAAACGCTGTGATACTGTAATTACCGCTGAAGTTAGTCCAAGTCACCCACACCTACTTTAGAACTGAGGATTAGAAGAGAGCGATGCCAAAGAAGTTAAGACATAAAAGTGCACCACAATTGTAGCTCCAAGGGTTTTACCAAACACATGGCATGTTAATGTGCCCCTTAGTGTTCGCTTTGATGCCCAAGGTTGTTCTTCAGATTTAAACGTTTCCCTGATATACATGTGCTTGTCTGCAAATGTGTGTAAGTGTGTGTGTGTGTGTGTGTGTGTGTGTGTGTGTGTGTGTGTGTGTGTGTGGTGTGTGTGTGTGTGTGTGTGTGTGTGTGTGTGTGTGTTTGTGCGTGAGAGCATGCGTCTACATCTTAGTCTCTGTCTCCCTCCTTGTGTGTGTGTGTCTGGTTCCCAGTGTTTGGAGTGGGCTCTGTGGGACTGTGTGTAGAGCCTCATTAGTGGCTAAGGTTTGGCTGGCCCGCTGCTACTGGAGACTCACTCGGGGGCACAAAGTCATATGTTACTCTACTGCTGGCCCATCTGCCACATTGGCTCTCACTTGAGACTATAACGTTTGTTTCTTTGTCTGTGCACGTGCATCTTTGTTAGCTGTGGTGGAAGGTAACTAAGTACATTTACTCAAGTATTGTACCTGAGTAGAGTTATGAGGTACTTGTTGTACAACATTGGGTACCAAAGCAAACAGATATAGATATTGTTATTATTTAAAGTACATTAATGGCTTCACAGTTTGAAAACCAGCTATTCATTTAAACTGCACAGTATATAAAGCAGTTCAATTTGGCTCCACTTTGACCATCTTGTTTAAATAATTCATGGCTGGTTAGATACAAAGATAAATATACACATGGATAGGCAGATTGACCACTGCATTAACTAGTCCAGTGCACAATGTCACTGTATGTATACAACAGCTCTAAACAACCTAAGTTGTGTAATGTGTTGTGTTCGTGTTAAAACCTCATTTAAAGCCTTCACTTTAATGGCTCCGCTCAGCAGGAAAAAGGTTAATTATCACATCCTGTTACAGACAGACAGGACACCTCATCCTGTCAAGCACACATACTCATACATTCTGAACCACACAAACACACAGACCATCAAACAAACTGTGTGTGTGTGTGTGTGTGTGTGTGTGTGTGTGTGTGTGTGTGTGTGTGTGTGTGTGTGTGTATCTGTCATATAAAGATGCAATCTAGCATCTGTTCGTCCTCGTTTGCCCCATCACTCGATCGACTTCATTTATTTTTTCTCGAATAACTTTGTCCTGTCTCCCTCCTTCCTTCTCTGCCACCACCCATAGTCACAATATGACAGGACTCAAGCCACAAAATGTATTCATGACGTCTTGCATAAGGAAGAATGAGAAAGGATGTAGTCCTCTTGGATCACATTTTTTCACTTTGATACAATGTGTGAATTGAGAAGGTTTATCACATTGGAAAATGGGGCGCATTTCAAAAATGAAATGACAGACGAGTGGACAGAGGTGTTCAGTCGGTGTGAAGCAGTGAACCACAGAAAGTGATTGCTGTTGTGCTCTGAAACCATGTGCGGGAAAAAAATGAAACTGACAACTAAAAAGGAACCATTAGGAAGTAGTGGGATTTCTTTTCTTTTAAAAACGAGCAACTCCACTTCAGATCACGAACTCTCTAACAATATCTCTACACTTTTTCATGTCATCCACTCAACTCTTCTATCCACTTTATCTTTCTCCTCAAACACTCCTATCTCCTTCTTTTACTCCCACTCTCCTCAGTGTGTCTTTTTTCTCCTATTTTTTCACCTATCCACCTCCTCCCTCTCTCCATCCTCATTTTATTGCCAGTCTAGACAGCTTCAGAAGCAGGTGCTGAGGCTGAGAGAGGTGGGGAAAATGGGGTAAGAAGAAGGGAGGGAGGGAGCAAAGGAGGAAAGGAGCCAAGGGGATAAGGAGGACTGAGCGAGAACAGAGAGAGATTAATAGATCAAGCGGAGAGGCATATGATGAAAGTTTAGAAGAGTATGGAGAGGAAAGGAAAGGAAAGGAAAAGAAAGGAGAGGGATGGGTCAGGTTGAGGTAGGATTGGAGCAGAGAGGGTGGAGGGGGGAGATATGGGGAAAGAAGAGATCTCAGTAAATCAGGTAGGTGCTATGCGGAGAGGAGCGGTTCAGGAGAAGCTATTTTAATGCAGTTTAGATATCAGGTGCTTGAGGTGGGGAGAGAAGGAAGTGGCAAAGAAATGAGGAAGGGGAGGTGACAGGGTTGTGGAGCAAAGGAGCGAATGTGGTAAAGAGAAAAGAAGTGTGGAGGCAAGGAGGGAGGGGAGGTAAAGAGGCTGGGGGGAGGGGAAAGGGGAAAGGTCCCAAGAAAGGTAGGGGCTAAGTGAGAAAGAGGAGGGAGCAGAAGGATGGATGGATAGATAGATAGATGGATAGATAGATAGATAGATAGATAGATAGATAGATAGATAGATAGATAGATAGATAGATAGATGGATGGATGGATGGATGGATGGATGGATGGATGGATGGATGGATGGATGGATGGATGGATGGATAGACAGACAGACAGACAGACAGACTGATAGATAGATAGATAGATAGATAGATAGATAGATAGATAGATAGATAGATAGATAGATAGATAGATAGATAGATAGATAGATAGATAGATAGATAGATAGATAGATAGATAGATAGATAGATAGACAGACAGATAGATAGATAGATAGATAGATATATAGATAGATAGATGGATAGATGGGTGGATGAGTGGATGGATGGATGGATGGATGGAGCATGTGTAGTAGAGAGGATAGGAACAGTGTTGTTGGGCTTTTATGGGAGGACACCGGCTACAAGGAAGTGAGGTGGGTAATAAGGCCATAGCTCATTCCTGTGAAGCAGCCTCTATCCTATTAGTGACTACCTCTCACTGGATGACTTATATGCACCTCGTTTTTCAGCGGCAGGATGATGGCAGATGCTTGGGAAGAAACAAATACGCACACACACGCACACACACATGCACATTCATACAGCTACAGGAGTGATGACAGGAGAGATCTGCTCCTGCTTCCTGGTGTGAAGAGAGAATGATATCAGTGCAGAAAAAAACAACCGCTTACAGCAAAGTATCAGATTGTAGAAGATATTTAAATTCTAAGATTATAAGTAAGGAACTGCACAAAATAAGTAATCACATTACTTTACTAAATACTCAACCACAAAAGTAATTACTTACACGTTTTCATATTACTTTCATTACTCAGCCCAGCTCCGTCAAAGAAGACTTTCAACAGTTTTAAAAGCATCCATAGCCAAACATCACATCCTCTGCATTTACTATTTACTACTGACCAACAGCTAGCTTAATGTTCTCCTCCAACTCAGAACAAAACCAGGCGACTCTTAAATGTAGACGTTAGCAAGAAAACTAAGAACACACAATATGAATATGTGAACAAGACAACTGTGAAATTATTCAGTCTTATTCCTCCCAACACCTCTAGCCCCTGCGCCAAGCTAACATATACTTTACAGTACTGTCTGTTTGATGAATGCAGAGAGAGCAAACTGATATCAACCCTCCATCAAACTACCGCAAAAAGGCCAACTTACTGTGATTAGTAATTGTATTGTAATTACCGAATCCCTTACAGTACTAATTACAAAAAAAAGTAATCACATCTCTGAAACTTGTGGTGAAGAAAAGAAAGTTTAATGCAAGGAAAAGGCAACAACTAAAAAACGAGCATGTGAACCAGATGTCATAAGTTGATATACATTCTTAGCTCACACCACCAGTCCAAGATCAGATTTATATTCAGAAGCAGCTCTGCAAAGACTCCAAGCACGGAAACAGATCATCTTCTGTTCAGCGAACAACCTTGTACACTTATAGTGGGTGTCTGAGTGCTGTATAATCAGTCGCTCCAGGGAATTTTGTAATTGCAAGATATTTAACAAAATCCCCTGCTATCTTGCAAGGGTTTGCAATTTGGACCGGTCCCCACATTTGTACCTCATAAACCTTCCCAACTCCTTTTAATTTTTCTAAAATAGTGCCATTATGTCGAAACAATCAAATCAAAGAAGTCTGGTGAGCTTTTTTGAAACATTTAACATTTAAACAGAAATGGGGGAGTCCTAATGGTCTTCCAGTTTCTCAGAAAAGCCACCAGGAAATCTTTGTTAGTCAAAAACTTAGAGAGGATTGGTACTTTAGTACTTGTCTTAGTAATTGTCTTGATACCACACACACACACACACACACACACACACACACACACACACACACACACACACACACACACACACACACAGTTAAAACATATTTTCAATCCCATCGTGTCCTTTTAAAGTAAAAGTTCATTTGTGTTGTTGTAATTTACCATCTCCATGGTGACATTTTCTCTTGAGAGTGAAGACTGACCCCATCAGACTCCTTCACCCGCTGGAGTCTAAGCAAACCCAAGGACTAATGGTTAGGAGAAAGGGGATATAAGAATCTATTCCAATAATGTTAGCCATTTTAATTAAATTTATGCATATTCTTTCCCTGTGAAGAATTTGGGGCAGCTATATCAGCGAGGGGGGGGGGAAGAGAGAGAGAGAAAATGGGTCACTTTGGCAGAGGGACTGAGAGGCTTCATTAGGAAACCCGTTGCGTGTCGTTCTGTGGCCATTCTAATTCTGCTCCAGCATTCCCATTCTGCACTCGTGGGATTCCAATATCAGCCTAACATCCGTGACCTCGTCAAAAGCAAGAAATAAGCAGGTGTCAGGTCATGCTGGTCTCACCCACCGCCACCTCTGTGACAGTCAGCCACCTTTCTCTATTTATTCTGCCTATATTAAAGCTCAGTCTCGCTCGCCTTGCAGAAGACAAAGTCAGGTGTTTCTTATCCCGATTTTTGGAGGTTCTTAGTGAGAAAGCGGAAACGCATTGTCTCTGCCAGTGAAAGAATAAGGATGTTAGCGCTGAGAGAATTTAATGTTAACTGTGCAAGAGAATTAGATATACTGTGTAATTTTGTCTTTCACAGATGATAGCTGAGCAGATGGAACAGGGGCAAAAGTCTCTCAGAGTTTCTCCACTTTAGAAGCCCTTCCTCCCTCTTATATCTCATTTGCCCTTTCTCATTTGCTATAATTCTCCTCATTTCCCTTCTCTCTTCTTCACCCCATAACACCCGTTCATTTTTCTTGCTTCCCCTCTGTGTTGTAGACACTTTCTTTCACTTCTTTCGCTCTCTCCGTCATCTGTTCTCTTGGCCCCGAGCACAGTAGCGTCTAATATGTCTTTAAAAGTAGGACAGCACTGAGTAATTTGTTGCACCTACCAAATGATAATTCAGAATTGTCACCATATATCCATGACTGCAGGGCCACCCCAAGCACACAAAAGCATCTGCTGCTCAAGAGAACAGTCATCGTGATTTTCTCGCCTTTGTAGTGTTATAGGGAATTGGAAAATATAGTATTATTTAACAAAGACATGACACCGTTTCACAGCAGGGCTGCTTGTGCCCTTTGTGTAAGCGCCGTCATCACACTGCCATTACATGAAATTTGCTGTGTTGTAGATTGCGTGCAGCCACCCTCTGCTGCAGCATTTCTGCCTTCCAGTAAGCATGAAGAGAATAGCTTCCTTAAATTCTAACCTCCTTCTCTGTGCTGTTGTGGAGAAGTAGTAGCAGTATGAAGTGGTTTGGCACACAAGACATTACATCCATACGATCGTTAATGTGATTTACAGAAAGACCTTGAAACTTCAGGGACATTCCAACAATATTACACATGAAGGTCAGTTTACTAGCCTTAAGTACTACTTAGCCGAAAACACTTTTGTACAATGTCTTCTGTGGTGTTGAAACTTCTGAGAAAAAAACCCTAGTGATGTCGACAGGGTTATCTCGTCTTGGACTGGGAGACTACAAAGTATGTAAGTTTTGACGCCTGGGGATGTAAAGTTTGAAGGACGTAGGCGTCTGTCAGGCATCGAGCGTCTAACAAAAAGATGCAATCTTTGCATTATTGGGAGTTTACGACGGAGCTTGACCCATACTAGGGATTAAAAGTCAAGATGTCTCTCCCACTGCTGCATCAAGTTCGACCGTTCTCTTTTCAATCTGTCTCTTCCAAAGTTGTCCAACTTGCAATACTGAATCATTGGACTGCTTGTAATGTTGTTCCAACATTTGAAACGTGGGAATGCATTCATTATTGTTTTTTGGCCACTTGTGGACACGAGATTGACATTATCACCATACATAGTTCATAATATAGTTGATATCCACTTTCCATTTAGCTGTGTTTTGGTCACTGCGCTAATGCACCGCTTCATTCACCAGCTAGTTTCTTTGCCCCCCTGCCATTTTGTGCAGAGCACGTAGTGTTCTGTGGCTTTTTCTAAATAAATCTGAAAAGTTGCCTGCTGCTGGACACAAGGTTGATAAAGTCAAGGATGTGTGTTATTTGGCTTTGAAACCATAGCAATGAGCAGGAGGACAATAAAATGCTCCATAAAGCTAAGGAGAACTGCAGTTTGGCGATCATTTTCTGTGGGTTTGTTAACAAAAGCAACACCTAGCAAAGTATTTTTGTTTCCATTGCTGATAGTGTGATGCTTTAAATTCTGTATCGTGATCTGTCCAGAAATGCTGAAGGCTTTGGGTGTTGAGGGGCTGTCTTGATTGACACGCCTCGTCAACATTGCGTGGAAGTCTGGGACAGTGCCTAGGGGTTGGCAGACCGGGGTGGTGGTTCCCCTATTTAAAAAGGGGGACCAGAGAGTGTGTGCCAACTACAGGGGTATCACACTTCTCAGCCTCCCTGGTAAAGTCTACTCCAAGGTACTGGAAAGGAGGGTTCGGCCGGTAGTCGAACCTCTAATTGAAGAGGAACAATGCGGATTCCGTCCTGGTCGTGGAACAACAGACCAACTCTTTACTCTTGCAAGGATCCTGGAGGGGGCCTGGGAGTACGCCCATCCAGTCTACATGTGTTTTGTGGATCTGGAGAAGGCGTATGACCGGGTCCCCATTTGGTTTGTTAAATCAAGACATAAATGCACACTGGAGCATTATAATCTAACTTGACAGATTTTCTGTACCTACATAATGTTTATATGTAGTGTGTGTGTGTGTCTCTTCTCTAGCTCGCTGTTAATTTCTCATCACATATACAGGTTGGTGGATGAGCATACAGAACAGATCAATACTGTTGTTCAATCATCCTTATTCCACTAAAGGCAGCTGTTTTTTATTTTTTATTTTACAAGGTTCAAGAGCAGCTTTTTAAGGCTCTGTTGAATAATGCATTTTTGCATTGTGTATCCTCTCAAAATGCTTCATCATCCTTGCGGGGGCTAACTAGATGCATATCCCATGTGAAAACTCCTAAACGTCAGACACACACACACATGCACAAGTTGTAAACAAGTTCAAACTGTTTACGCAAAACTGTGTCATGACGCTCTGAGGGTCCCTGCTGCCAACTTGACCTGCAATAACCTCCATAACATTCTGAGCAAACTTTGATCGCTGCTGCATACACACCTCGAAAGAGTAAACATGTTTACAAAGTTACAAAATATATTTTCTCTATAAAATTGCTCTACTTCTGAGCATATGATCTTGAGACACTTCACACTTAACTGCCACTGTAAAAAGTGATGGTGCAGCTTGAAGAGGGTTGTGTCTAGAGATAAAGTGTGTAGGTAATCATGTCAGTGTTATGCATAACCCTACTGTGACACTACATTTAAAGTAGGGCTTAAGAGATGGCCTTCTGATGCCCAGTCTGCTGCCCTGCTTACACACTTGCCTTGATGTTGAGTCCAGTTGACAGGAACCTAAGAAGAGTGTTTCACACATGCTGAGTGAAGCCAAACCAAAGTAAACCGAGTTCCACTGAGCTGCCCTGGTTAGGGTTAGACATCAAAAAATTATCTAGGCCATTGCTGTGCAGATCAGTGCAGAAATAGTTTGGTTCATGGAGGGAAAAGGGGATGTGAAAGCACTTTAGTGACCTAAATAATATGCCGCTTTGCCCTGAATCATTTCCGCCACTGGCAGCAACCTTTAAGGTGATGTCCAGACGGAGCAGCTGGAGTTGAATTCCCTTCAAATTACTCAACATTTTGACTCTCACTGAATAGTCACTTCAGCCATCAACATGAAAAGGATTCAAAGGCTGCTCTGAAGGGCTCCCATGGGAGTCCTCACAGAGATCCAAAGCAACTAAAAGGGTTTGCAGGCAGACTTTCACCATGGGTGCCACTTTACCACACAAAACTTGGGGAAGACTACAGTAATGTCGTGTCCACTGAAAATAGGACAAACATAACTTGTCCTAGCTTATTGTGCAAGACCTGTAAGCTGAAATTGCTTGCACCAACATGAGCTTTCCAAATGATCTAGTTTCCAAACTCTTCCTCTGCCGAGGCTGCCGGGGCTTTAATTACTTCTGCTGGGCCAGAACAGGTGAAGCACATTCTCACTAACAAGGTGGTTTCCAACCAGGGAGCACTGAAACCCAACAGGAAAACAACATGATTGAGAGAAAAACTGGCGCCCGCAATAGAGGGTAACTGATGCTTATAATAATCCCGCACCCAACTGATTTCACCAGCCTTAGTCAGATTGTTACAGAGGAAAACATGGTGCAAGTGGAGAGGAATCTATGGAGGAATGTGACATCGACTGCAAATAAGTGTGAACTAGTTTTTCACACATGATGCGCATGAGACACACACATTCGCCACAGTGTGCATATATGCAAGCTATGGTAGCACTGACATATATCTGATGTGTCGGACGCAAATGATTCTAAAGGCTTCTGATTACATTGTGTGAGATTATGTCAGATGTGAGCCATTATGACCTGAAAACGACAGGGTGTTAAGAGGCCAGGCGTTGTAACAGTAATGACATATGTCCTAGTTTTCATTTGTAATTAAACAACTCATGATGTTCACATCATCAGATCCTTCAGTTAATGTATTCTGTCATCATCGTCTCTACCCTTATTCAGTATGTCGGTCAGCAGCACAAACACAGGAGTGGTGTAACAGCACAGACTAGTGGTGACTCTTTGTCATGACATTTTGCTCCAGAACCACTCTTTACATCGTCTCTACGGTACACATGCTGTAATCTCATTCTTGTTATTTATGCTGAAAAATGTCATGCCTGTAACTTGTCACAGCCAGATTCAAAGTGTGTTATACTCTAAATGAGGGTTTACAAAGAAGAATCGGATTAAAACTGCTCAGATTGGATATTTATATTATGTACAAACACTTACATACTGTAAGTTCTGCAGTGGCTGATTCAAAGCACTACTGCAGAAGGTTATTTGTCAAAGGCCTCAAAGTTCAACAGAGGATGGATTGTGTGTGTCTGTGTGTGTGTGTGTGTGTGTGTGTGTGTGTGTGTGTGTGTGTGTGTGTGTGCGTGTGCGTGTGAGTGTGTGTGTGCGTGTGTGTGGTGTGTGTGTGTGAGAGAGAGAGAGAATATGTGTACGTTCTCTCTTTGCTTACGTTTTACACGCCTCTGTGCTAGTATTCACACATGTGTCCTAATGCAACCCCTTTGATCTGTGTGAAGAGTGTGTACTTATCGTACTGAGGTGCTGTATACTTTTCCCTCTCCGGCTTTTCAGCCCCTCATCCCCTCACAGCCCGTACGGCTTGTAAGTAGCTGGCGTGGAAGCCTTAAAAGCCCCCATTATAAAAGTTGTCCATTTGACCTGGAATGCTTTTTGGAACGATTATTGCACATTAATTGTGTTTATGTCATAGTGTTCAGATCAACGCTTCCAATTATTCCACATAATTACACAGACACACAAATACAAAGACAAGTGCAAGCAGAAGACACACACACACAGGGACACTTAGTTGAAACCCAGAGTTGGCTTTAAGAGCATTTAGTTCTGAAAGGCTAAGGATCTGTTCCTAATCCTTTTCCCACTGTTCCCTCTTCCCTTCCCTTCCTCATCCCTGTTTGCTCTCTCCTTCTCTGTTGCAGGAGAATTCTGGGGAGATTTCTTAATCTTTCATTCCTCAAGTATGGAGCAGCACAGTGGACCTGTGTACTGAAATAGGTATGTACTGAGTATCATGATGACCTTCAAACAAGCACATGGGCACACATACATCTTCCTTCCTTTGCTGTCAAAAGCAGATTTGTTCTGGGCCAGATTGGTGTATGATTTATGTTGATAAAAGGATGTGCCATGTCCACTGAGAAAGAGAGAGGGAGTACAAAAAGAAAGAGAAAGGGGTGGAATCTTGCTTCAGAGAAAGAGAGTGAAGAAAGCACAGAGAGAGACTCATCCTGAGGGACAGAAGGAGCGAGTGAAGAGACTGTCGATAGGATGAAAGTTTAACTAAACATCAGCTCTCCACATGAGTGGCAAATCAGCTGCTGTCACAGTGGACAGACTGAAGGAAAGACATGCAAAGAGACAGACTGGCAGACAGGACAAGACAGAGTGGCGATCCCCAGCTGTTTTTAAAATGCTGCCTCTGATACATTATTGAATATGCAGCTCTCCAACGCATCGCTGAGCTTTTCTCTCATGTTAGTTCGCATAGCGTCACCATTCTAAATATAAAGCATTTGCTCAACCCTCTTCGGTTTGTTAAAAGATGCAGGGGCTGCACGTAGGCTGTGTGTGTTGCTCTGAGTGGCACTATCCTTTTCTGAAGCTGGCTGAGTTTTGTGTTGAGTTTGTGTGTGACTCATTTTGATAGCAAGCCTCTGCAGACTTACAAAAAAAAAAAACACAAATAGATTTCATCAAACTCTTTGAAAGTATTGTTATATGAGGCTCAGACTATACTGAAGCAAGTGGAGCGCTTCACTGGGAGTCGCATGTACTGTACACGGAAGGAAGTGAGATGTTATCGAGGGGATTGATTTTGAATCAGACAGCATGTGAAACGCTGCAGGTTTACGACTATCTAGTGCAACAATAACTTTGTTTGCATAACTCAACTACAACCCTTTTCTTAGGTCCTGTTTTCCCACTTTAAAAAGTTTGATTTGGATGATGTTCTCAGGTCACTGTCCTTAGACTTACTTTGTGTAGGTGGAGTACCAGGTCTGGTATACAGGTGGCAGCAGAGCAACATACCCAGCAGGCATGTTTCTCTAGCAGACCTGATTGACCCCATTCTACCAGCAAAATCCTCATGTAGGCCTCCCGTTATTTATCTCTCTGTATCATCCAAGACAGGTTGCCAAGCAAATGGTCATTCCTGGCCAAGATTTATTTTTTTCAATAATCAATATGGTATATTTCTGTTGATAGATGAAGAACTCACGTGATAAATCTTGTATTGTCCTATTTCAGCTCCCACTTTTAAACTTCATATTCCAGGATGAACCATGAGCAAAGGTAAGAAACTTGTATTTAACTTGACCTTATTGAATGCAAGTTTGTAAGTGTGTTTGTGTCAATGGGCATATGTGCCTGTGAGCGTGTGCAAAGAGGAATGCCTTCCTATCTGTTTGCGGGGATGCATGGACAGCTGAGTCCAAGTGCTGCTTGGATGTATAAGTAGTTGTATAAACGTTTGAGGGTGTGTGTATCTCTGTTTTCTGACAGATGTTGTAACGACATGGTTAGCTCTCTGGCTGCCAGTAGCTCTGTGTGAGGTTGCTATAGTGACTGTGGGTTGAATGTTGGGGAGGCCAGAGAGGAATATGAGGGTGCCGGGGACAAGGAGAGGGGGTGGAATAGCAAATTAAGTGTCTGGTGCCTCCGGCCTGTGTGCGTGCGTGTTTCTATTTCCATGTGGTTGACGTTTATGTCTGTTTGTTTGTGTATTTCTACAAAGAGCACAGCATTGAAGAAACACTCGTCTGTGTAATTTGGAATTTGATCAAGATAACTCACTCAAACACACAGTCAATCATGTAAACATACACAGGGACACGTTCGGTCTGCGTAGCAGGGATTGTGTGATGGCTGGAGGGTGGTAACCTGCTCTGCCTCACAGACCAGCACCGCGAGTTGAGCACTTCGTATCTCTTATCACTTAAATTATCGCGTCAATAGACCTTTTTGTACAAAATGGTACAAGCAACAGAAATGCCCTCTGCCTTTGTGAGCACAGGGACAGTAAAACGGTGTGCTTTCAAGCACCAGGCAGCTTCAAGAACAAGGCTCAAGTTCAGTTTGCCTGTGTGAAAGTGCTCATCAGCCTGAGGGTCAAAACCATCACAAGGGATTGCCCGATAAACCTGAGGGCTCCCGAGATGATTAACTACCTTTTGTTAAGTACCACATACTTCTACATACTTAGGCCTTAAAAAGCTCAGTTTTAAGGTCAAGGTTGGAAGTCACTTTTGCTTGTTTGTGCAGTCGTCTGAAAAACAATGTCAACTTGTTCTCTCTTGATTCCGAATATACGTCAACTCGGGTTATCTGCAAATGTAGAAAACTGATCTAATGCCAGTGCTCTCTTTTCACAAAGTTAAAGTATGCATTCCTCACTCTGTGGAACTCCTTTGAATATGTATTATGTAAGACAACATTAGCTCAGGGATTGCTGTGACACTAAAAACTGAGTTGGCAGCCCACTGTGACTGAGTGAGTGTAGCTGATAGTGAAAACAAATAATTCTGTCATGACATTGATGAGGAGACTGTGTTAAATGTGGATCATCGCATCATGATCTTTTTAATAAGGTCAGTATCTGCACCAATAGCGATCTGGCATCTCAGATCCATGCCTCCCTACTAATATGGACACCTGTAACCATTGGTAAACACTAGGAAACTCCCCTATCTTTACAACAAAACAATAAGACACCTGGTTACTACTTTAGCTGGTATATTCTGCTCTCTGAGGGGCATGTTGTTTTTATAAAGAGTTTGTTGTTAACATCAGTTTTTGCATTGTTTTGGATATGTCTACGTATTTTCATACATATAGTTTTTTAGCGTGCGTGCGTGCGTGCGTGCGTGCGTGCGTGCGTGCGTGCGTATGGGAAGGCTATACTTTTGTCATCTATTTTCTTTTTTCCTGAGAATTCAACAGAAGAAAGATTTCAAATAGAAAATGCAAAATGTTAAATGTTAATGCAAATATGAAAAACTAGGAGACAGGATTATAAAAGAAATACGTGACAGAGTGTATTAAAATTTTAATATTTTAATCTTTGAGGTGAAAAACATCCCACCTTAAGTGAACCAATCTCATTTTACGTAACAAATGAACAAATTCCACCCTGAGGCTCTGCTGCCAGTACACAGCAGACTGTCCTCTTGGCGTCCTGTATCTCCTGAGTGTGCAGCCTGCTGTGTATAACAGTCATGGTGTGAGATATAATGCGCTGTACCATACAGGGCTGACTTCACACAGGGATTACACCTAGATGATTCTTCAATAGAGAATTTAGTCTCGGATAGACGAGCCTTAATCCGAGCCTGTGGAAGCAGACCACAGTGCTGTGGAGCTGTGGCCAGATATGACAGAGAACAGAGAGCAGCCAGATTAGTTCATACTAGGAAGAGGGCTGAGCTTGAAGCCGCCTGACAGAGCGTCTCTTGACAGCTCCTCCCAAATCTCTCTACTCTCTCTAATGTAGTCTGAGGGAAACATTGTTCCCGTCTCTGTCTTTTTTACCGTCTCTTTCTCTCCCCTGCTCTGTCCCTTTCTCTGTGTGAGGTGATAGCGAGCCATAGCGAGAAAGAGAGAGTGTGTGTGTGTGTGTGTGTGTGTGTGTGTGTGTGTGTGTGTGTGTGTGTGTGTGTGTGTGTGTGTGTGTGTGTGTGTGTGTGTGTTATCACTTCATTAGCCAGTAGACTCTGGGTCATTCGTAGCCTTGTTCCCACTGTCTCAGATGCTGTAATTACCCTCACGTGAGTCACGTCTGATAATTAGGATGGCCCGAGCAGGACTCAGCCACACACACACTGTTCGCGCTTACACATGTGACATGTATGCACACATACACACACATCAGTCATTAGTGGAGAGCTTAACATGCGGTACAGTGCTAATGGGATTATCATTGCTGAGGGTCTCACTCATCAACCTCTTACTTCTCTCTTTATTCATCATCAAGCGCCATTCTTTAACACCTAGCAGAACAAATCAATCCTATATAATCTCTTTCTTTCTTTCTTTCTTTCTTTCCTGGCATACCTTTCTATGTGTTTCTCGTCTCTTCAATGTTACGATGAATCTGCTCTATTGGTATAACCACATCACAAGTACTGTGTTGTTGAAACAGGCTCAATGGTGCATCGTGGTGAGCTTGGGGTTCAAGCCACTGACCATGTAATTCTGTGGTCCAAGTCCAGCTGTGGAACTCTGTTGCATGTCTCTTTCCACTCATTTCCAATTTCTCTTTACTGTCCCAAAAATGGCCCAAAAATATACTTAAAAAAGGCAGACTCTCATGACCCTTTGTCATGAACAACATATGTCTTCCAGTTTAACAACAGAGTTTCCTTTTCTTTTCTTTTCTTTAATATTTTTTAGAGGCCTCAAGAGGAATAATTATGAAGCAATTCACAATACACAAAGGACTAGAGGAAAGTCTGAAAGAACTAAAGCAGCAGAACTTTCCTATCCTTCCTTTTAAACATCTGGTGACCCCTTGTGTTTATTTTATGACCCTTTCTAGGGTCCCAACCCCCATCTTGGGAACCACAGCTCTTTGTTAAAAAAACAACCAAATTAAATATAAGATAAACGCTCTACTTAGAAGAAGTGTATTTAAAGAGGAACATTTAGACAATTAAGCCAAAGTGTGTTTAGTTAGGGATATTATTGTTGTATTGTCATAAATTGGCTATTTTAGCTCTTAATTCTAAGCTTACAGCTTGTCAAACATCCTTAAATTGATAAATAATAAAGCATTCCCACATTGAAACATGGCGAAGAAAAAGGAAAGGACGATTGTGAGGAAAGTAATTTAGATTTTCTGTTCTGCTCTTTTATCCTTTAGTTGCACTGACATAATCACCTCTCTCCATCTCAACCACTCTCTGCCCTTTCTCCCATCGCAGAACACATTTCATCAGCTCATTTAAAGGTAATATTACCCATAACCGTTCAACCAACCAATCAGTATTTATTCTGTCGACGGAAATGGTAATGGAGATATTGACAGCGGAGTGCATAGTGATTCTGTCCAGGCCATTGTGTTGAGTGGTTCAATGGAGAAAAGTGGATGACTGGAGGGGCTATCTATGGTATTACATATAGTGTGGAAGGCGTGGGAAAGAGAGGACCTCTGAAAGCCAAAAGCTTAAATACCATGTCTCACATACACAGACATGAAGAGAAAACTCTCTCACACACACACACACACACACACACACACAAACACGCGCACGCACATACGGATACACATAGAGGCAGTGGATTAAGATGGGGATTATGGAAGCATAGCTGTAAAACAGGCAGAGACAGATCAGTGTTGTACTTCATAAACACACACACACACACACACACACACACACACACACACACACACACACACACACACACACACACGCGCACACACACACACATGCTGGATGTGTAGAGTAAGATGGATTTATCCTGAGGTGGATGGAATGATGACTTAGGTTCATGCGTCATGATTGAGCACTATTCAAGCTTAAATAGGACGACAGCTCAATAGGGCAGCAAAGACGCTTTAGCAATCAATTATTCAACTTCAATGGCGGAAACTGAAAGTTACAGAGATTTCTTGTCTGGATCATAAAAAAAATGTCATGTTCATGAATTTAAATGTTCTATAGGGGGCAATGTTATCTACTTTGTAACCTCGTTTATGTAGTAAAGGTACAGCTCACCTGAATAAAAATATATTTTCTTATTTACCACTAGTGGTATCGAGACATAAGCACATATTTTCAGTTTTATGTGCCGTGGATTTGAGGTATCCAACAGAAACTTGGCATTCTTGTGTCCCACTTACTCCACAGTGGTAATCCACAATAACTGTTTTCATTGAGACTATTTCTTTGGCAGTTTAAATAACACCTATTCACAGGAAGGTCTGCAGGTTATCCTCAGTAGCTGGCACAATATTTCTGCAATGAATCATCGCTGTAAAGTCTTTCAAATGTAATCTCTGAATGCTTTTTTACACCACGTACAAAATCCCATTCATCTAACATTGTATCACGGTGGCTACAGAAACCTCAGAGATGGATCATTCAAAACCTGGACAGAATGATTCGGATGAACTGACCCTTTTAACACCAAAACACTTTTTGACTAAATGACACTGCACAAAAGAAATAGCATTGAGTGGATAATAAAAGTCTGATCGAACTTTGAAATGCTAAATTGATAAAATGCGGGTATTGTGACTGAGGTGAAGTTCTGTAAACTGTAGTCAAATCAACGCATTTACATTTGATGTCAGTAGATTAAAGAAAAGAAAGAGAGGAACAAGGAGTTGACTGCCATCACTGAGCCTTCTTCATTACTCACTATTCTCTGTGCTGCTTGGCAAAAACAAATTTAATCTACAGCTCTGACTGAAGAATACTCAAATATCTACCTCTAATTTTCATAGGAGCTTTCTGCCATCACTGTGGTCAGCCTAGCATCCATAATGTCTAGAAGACATCCTAACTAACCGTAACCCATATTGTAAAAGCTCAATGTGGTGAACACACACACACACGCCCACATCAAGAGAAAATAAGAGGGAACAGCACCCACCTTGTTAATTTGAACAAATTTTCCAGTCGTTGACAGCAATGCACCGCTTTGAATTTGCAGCAGATATATTGCAGTACATGGGCCCTGCTGTGTGTTTTTGGAGATAAAATACTAACTGATACTGTGATGTTGGACGTTGTCATGTAATGTTTCAAAATCTGGAAACAGCTCGGACACACACTGCTCATACATGATGGAGTGCCAGGCACACGCTGACAGAGCGGCGCAATCTGTGGCCGTCTACGCTTCGGCCCCGCTGCATCAGGCATGTCTTGGTCACCAAACATCTGTCATCAGCACGCAGCTCACTGGAGGTCTGTGGCTCCCCGTGATCCCATCTTCTCTACAACTGTCAAATATAATCATCAATCTCTCGTTTCCCTTCCTTCTATATTCACTCTGCATATTATTGCTCGGCCTCCTCAAAACTCTCCCCTCTCACCTCCTCCTCCTCCGCCTCCTCCACAATTCTCCTCTTTTCTTTCAGTATGCTGAAATATATAACCAGCAATTTGCCAATGTCTCCCACTATGACACACACATGCAGAGGCATCCAGACCGCGAGAGCTGCTGTGGTGTATAATGACAGATAATTGGCTATTGTGGGTTTGCCCTCGGCAGCAGGAACCAATCACAGTGACAGCCGCTTCTCCATGACCCATGTGTGTTCGCGCGAGCGTGCGTGTACGTGAGCATGAGTATCTGAATGTGTGTGACGCACTGATTTTCGCCGTCTGCCTTTGTTGCTCCGCGTCTAGAAGTAATTGCAGTCATGCGAGTATGTAACTGACAGCCCTCTTTGTATGTGTGTGTGCGTGTGAGTGTGTGTGTGTGTGTGTGTGTGTGTGTGTGTGTGTGTGTGTGTGTGTGTGTGTGTGTGTGAGTGTGTGGACACGCAAAGTGTATGAATATCCACCGCTGCCCAACATCTTACTGAAAGATAATGTGTGTATACATCTCTACCCAGATGCACTGATGTATGAGGCTTGCACACAGGTATAACCTCAATAGAAAGTCTATGTTTTGGACAAATTACCTCTCAGTGCTTTTCATTTCACATTCTCAGGGTTTATGCACCCGCCTCCAGGACCCACAGCCCCACACAATGCAGCCTTGCTGTTCTCCACTAATGTGATAGCTGCTTAGCTTGTCATTTGTCACTCATTTTGATGGAGTCAGCAGCCCTGGTTAATGGTCTGTCCGCTCGCCATTTGTAAGGAACCTGTTGACTCCAAATGCTCTAAACTGATCATTGCCTCTTTTTTTTCTGGAATATAATCCTGATGTGTTCTTTCACGCTGGAATGAATTATGGCCGCATCAGCAACAGCCTTTAAAATAACAACCACAGTGCAAGTAGAGGATGTCTGCCTCTCATTAACAACCTCTCTCTCTCTCTCTCTCTTTTTTTCTGTGTGTCTGCTTTTTCATTCTTTCCCTTTATCATTCACTCATTTATTCCTCGCTCCTGTATTTTGTCTATTTTACTCTGCCACTTCCTCTTCTCTCGCTGCTTTTTTCCTCCTTCTTTTCTCTCCCTCTCTCCCTGTTTGCACCGATTCTCATTTCCGCTCTTTCAATAGTAGGGAGTGATCATCTAACCCATGCATACAGACAAAATGAGATCCTGTGCATGTGATTTGTTGTGTGCAGCTTTGTAAATATGATCTTTTCTGCCTTGCTAATATGTGCTACTATACAAACGTGCATGTTTGCGTGCGTGTGTGGAGGAGGAGTTGTGTACTTCATCATAGCAGCCAGCTCAATATTCCCAAACGCAATTTCCTCGGTGTGAAAAGAGCCGGCTGGATGTTCATCATTCTATATTCCCTTCTGTTCAGTATAAGCTTCTTTAGGACTGCTAGGCTGCTCGTTCTCGTGTTTTTGTCCTGTCACTCGCTCATTTTCACCCTTTCTGACTCTGCACACAAACACACATGCATACAGACACACTCCTGCCCTTTCGTGGAACCTAGCAGATCTGTCTCCTGTACATATCACAGCATGTTCCCCGAGTGTTTCTTTGTAATACATTCTGAGTGTACAGCATATAATTTAGCTCAGCTGAACTCATCTGCATTCACATCAATTTTAGCGATGGAACAGTTATATGTAGATAACACACATTTTTTCACACAAAATTGATTAACTCACGGTTCCAAAAGCTCAGAATAAGCTTCTTCTTTTTTACCACGGCTAAGCCAGAGAAGGATTGTTATTGTCGGGGACAAATCAACATGATTACAACAGGATTCAAAAGACTCAATCAGTGTCTTTTAACACCTGAATAGCAAAGAAATCGTATAAAAGGAAGGTTAAGTGTGGAGCTAATCAGACTTGTGTTATCCATGTTTAACCTTGTGTAATCCAGATATTTGACTATAGATATAGGATTTAACTATCTTAATAGGTATAATAAACCAACCAGCAGTCTCTCCCATGACATCCCTCCGACTGCTTGTGCTCTCCTTGTCAGCTACATTAGTGTCGCCCTCTATAAAATGATGGTTGTAATTGTCCAGGTGCAACTAAGGAAGGTGCAATACTCTACGCTAATACTAGCCAAGCCAATAATGGTTAGCAGCACTGCAGCACTCACATGTCTGGGTAGAAAACAAATGACTGGTGAACTGGCAAAAGCCGTGTCAGTGCCTAAAGGAAGGAAGGGATAATAATGTGGTGTGTGTTCTGTGTGTGCGTGTGTAATACGTCTATGTGAATAGGGGGGTGCAGCCAAAGCACATTTACACAGCACTATTTTCCATATCCACTAAGAGAAAAGGATGTGTGTCTATCATAAAGTCATCGATCTTTGAAGCTGGAGGAATGTTTTTCTGTGTACATTATGTGTGTGTATGTGGATGTGTGTGTGGGGGGGGTCAAGTGTATGTGCGGCGCATTAATCATTAAGCATCAGTGAATAAGCGTGCGTGTGTGTGTGTGTGTGTGTGTGTGTGTGTGTGTGTGTGTGTGTGTGTGTGTGTGTGTGTGTGTGTGTGTGTGTGTGTGTGTGCGTGCGTGCGTGTGTGTGTGTGTGTGTGTGTGTCTGAGAAAGTGGGAGGCACTGTGGCTCTTTATGATGCTGAGATTAGAGCCAATTATTGAAATGTCATGGTTTTAATGGGCTGCCGCTCTGCACCCCTCTCATAAGTCATGAGCTGAACTTTCTAGGTGATGCAATAAGGAGCTGTGTGCTGAGTCTTTCTGTTTCTACAAAAAGTTTTGCTCATCAGATTGTTATTCTGCTCTTTTTAGCCCTTTTAACTTTTCACACAATAGAATATTGGCAGCCTGGTATTCCATAAGTAGGGGGTCATGTCAGGGTGTGATGACTCTGTTGCTGCAAATAGAGACGATTTTCATTATTAGTTAGTCCGCAGAGTAATAATTAATTCATTATTAATCGACTTGACTGTTTGATCTATAAAATGTCACAGAAAAGTGTGAGAAAGCTCATCCTATTTTCCCAAAGACTCAGTTCATTACTTATCATAGAGATAAGAATAACTTTTTTAATAATATTCACATTTTAGAGGCTACAATCAGTTAGTTTAGGCAATTTTCTTTAAAAATGGCTTAAATGATTCATTTATCAAAATTGTTGCTGATCAATTTTCAGTTTGTCATCTAATCAATTAATCAGCTAATTCATTTTAAATGGTCTTTTAGAATAGAGAATAGAAAAATCAAATGTGTAGATACTCATTGGAGAGAACATTTGACGGGTAAACCGTAAGTGGATTGGCCACCATTGTCTAAGTCTTAGACATTATTATTATATTGGCAGTGAATTATTTTGTGTCTAATGTAAACCAGTCCAGTCTCTGACACATGATGTCCTTTTTAAACACAAAAATAACTATTTTTCATTGTTTCTTGCTATAGCTTTTTCCCCTTATTCAAGTTATTGAATGAACTCCTTTAATTTTTTAGTCAACAGATTTTTGGTTTGGTTAAGGAAAAAAAAAAAAGGTTGTTTAATTGACTTCCTTTTCAGAGAGGCCAACTAGCCATTTATCGGAAGCAACCAATAGAATAGTTATAAAGGTTTTGTGCATTGAGAAACTCTCACTTTAAATCTTTACTTTATGGTATCTCAGCTGGATTTTTTATACTCCAAATCACTGATTATGGATTTGATGAAAAGTAGCCGCGAGAGCGACGCTGGTATTGTTTTCAGCTTGTGAGTCTGTGTGTTCTATGTGCTCTTGTAGACACCTCCTGTAGCGGGAACTACCACAGAGACAGAGTACTTTGCCAGGTGTTTATATTTCTGTCCGTCTGTCTGTGGACAGATTTTGTAAAATGTAATGTAAAATAGTCATGCTAAGAGGTTGACAAACAAAGAATTGGTGGACATATTTTTTATCAGTCCACTATTTTTAGAACAACAGATCATTCAAATCCCACATATTGCTGATGGTGTGATATGCAAAGCATAGGATTTACTATCTTAAGATCCTAGGATTAAATCCATAAGTGAGCAGGATGTTTTCTATGAAGAGCATGTAATCTAAATGTGTAATAATTTCCCATGCTACAGCCTGCAGTATTTTATTAGGCCTACATGCTTACCCGTTATGGTCCAATAAATTGGAGACGCAGTTTAAACGTGTCCCTTGTCCAAGTTTGTGTCTTAATGCAGGCTTCGGGAACACTTAAGCGTTGAGCTGGGTTAGTGACAGTAGATAAAGTGTGCCAAGGAATCGCAGAGTTTATGCATGACTTTAAAAAAAACTTTGAAAACTGATAAATGAGTAGGTTGACAGCACAGTGCATTAAGCCTGCAGGGAGTGTATTGAACCAGAGTGAACATCTGTGTGAACAGTCATGCGTGTTCACATACAGAAAGCAACCATGCGTTCACAAGCATTGAATAATGAACCCGTATATCCATACGTATTTACATACATATTTATCAGTGGATAACTTGAATATTTAATCGAGAGGTGCTAGTGTAGATATGTGTCAACAGAGAGGGAGTGCGAGGGTGTGAAGCCACAAGACAAAAACAAAACACCATATGCAGCACAATTTGCAACATTGACGTATTTATTTGATGCATATAGCCTCTACATTATCTAAACACAACAGTGCTCTTCAGCTCCTTGCATGTGTGTTGTGCAAGTGTTAGTGTGTGTGTGTGTGTATGTGCAGGATGATTCTATGTCATGAGACCCATCAAATACAGCCCTAGATTCTATTTTAGCCATTGAAGTTATCTCAGCAGCAAACCCCTTATCTCTTATGTGCTGAGTTATTATCTTTTTAGTGTCTGTGTGTGTGTGACTGTGAGTGTGTTCACGATCCCATTGTGTATGTGTGGGCATACATGTCTGTCTCCTGTGTGTGTGTGAGGGCCTGCATCTGTGTGTGTGTGTGTGTGTGTGTGTGTGTGTGTGTGTGTGTGTGTGTGTGTGTGTGTGTGTGTGTGTGTGCGTGTGTGTGTGTGTCCCCAGCCTGAGGTTGTGTTTTCTTGTACTCACTGAGCTGAGGAGTTTCTGCAACAAAAGCACGTTTATGCTCCTCCATCTCATTTACATTGCACTGATGGGAATCTGCTGCACCACTGATTGTGTTTGGTGTTCTAGGTCAGCACACCCAGATAAGTCTGTGTGCAGGTGAACGTGTGTGTGTGTGCGTGTGCGTGTGCGTGTGGTGTGTGTGCGTGTAGGTGGTTGGTTGGTGCAAGCATGTGCTCAAAGACTGATAATTGGTGTTAAAGTCTGTCGCTCCCCTTTTCTCCTTCTTTTGCTCTCTTCCTGTCTCTTTATTTAGCACACAGACAGTCCTGACTAAAGGTTTTTTACACACCATATACATACACATACATACTGTATACATCATATCTGCAGCAGCTCATTACATAATTGAAATTGAAAGCTTAGGTGCTGTCCTCAGAAGTTAATTCAGTCAGTATTCATTTGATATAACTACCTTTATTGGAATTTTTTCTTACAATGTAATGATGTAAAGATATCTAAACTGTATGAATATTCAGCATAATACATGAACATACAGTGTAATGCATCACATTTCAACAAAAAGTTGAAGTAGAACTGAACTCGGTTTGTCGTACAAATACACATACACAAAACTAAACCACTCACACTCGTACTGGCATAATCACGTTGTGCGCCCTAAGCGCCTCAAGCAGTCCCATCTGGGAAGATGTTTGAAAGGAAAAGAGAAACTTTCAGAATAAAATGACTGTTTTTGTTCCTTAGTTCTCACATATATTCTGCAAAATAGTAGTTAAATAGTTCCTATGTGGACCCCTTATAATTAACCATGGATTAATTTGTGTTCATATTGACTATGATTTGGAAACTGTTGGTCTAAATAACAAGAAATGTTCAAGCAATTTTAAAGTTTATCAAAGAGCTGCTCCTCACTGGAGATAACATCGACTTCCCTTGTCTCCACTGATAAAAACCAACATTACACCAAATAGCCCTTTAGTCTGTTATAAGAGATTTAATGTAGAATTGAGTTTACATTTGACAGAGATTATTAAGAAAATATATTTACTTTTTCACATAAACTGGACTGGTCTAATGTATTTGTAGAATGTTATACAGGTGAAACTGCATTTTCTTTATTTTTTCCATAAAAAGGAATAAGGCATGTAAGCAAATGTCGATTTCATGTTTTACCGGGCGAGTGAGTGATGGCAAAGAAAACCGGAGCCTTTTTGTCGACTCCAGATCGCTTCACACTACGTTTGGACTCTCCAAAATAACGTCGCATGGATTACGCACGGCGTCTGCACCTTTAAATCTGCCCCAACTTCACTCCAGCCACCATACCCGGGGATTTAGCAGCCACTTTACCCAGTCATATACTCGTATACTCGCCGGGTTGGAAATTATTGGAGCGAGAGATAGAGAGAGAGAGACAGGGAGGGAGGAGAGAGAGAGAGAGAGAGAGAGAGAGAGAGAGAGAGAGAGAGAGAGAGAGAGAGAGAGAGAGAGAGAGAGAGAGAGAGAGGAAAACAGACGCACGGTGCTGGATTATTTGGGCAGAGCGGCTGCAGCCACGGTGGATGTTACACAGTGAGACGACGGACGGAGAGCTTGAATCTGCGAGTTTTTTCAACGACGGCGCCGGGCGGGATGCTGATATGGTGAGCGCGTCTCTCGTCATTTTCTGTATAGTTTTTGTTACTGTTGACAAGCACAACAGAGCGTTAACTTCATATGATCATGTATTCCAGTGCAAAGCGCCTACACGCATCTGCGTTTATCCGATCAGATGTGTGTGTGTGTGTGTGTGTGTGTGTGTGTGTCCTCCGGTGTCAAACCTATATGACTGACACCTAATATCTGCCTCATCTTTCCTTACCCAGCTGTTAGTTGTTTTATGGGTGTTTCAGGTGGACGCCTTGCCTTTGAATTTGCACTCGTGGAAAATTGCTGTGAAATGTCTATGATATTTAGGACTTGGAGCGTGTCGGTAGCAGTCAATAGTGAGTTCACATTGATTTTAGCCTAATCAATGGAGTTTATTATTATCTGCCATGCCATCATGATGTTATTTCTATTGGAGCTTACAGCACATTGTGTCAATGACACTGATCTTGTACTTAATTCCCTGTGGTGTCAGGGTAATATTAACATACAGTGAATACAGTTGTGTCCTGGTTATTGCATTGCATGCTTGTCAAATTGATTATGAGGTTATTACAGTTCTTTTCACTACAGAGAGGCTCTTGAAATTATTTTTTTATTTTTTTTAAATGCTGATGAGAGATTAAGGAGGCTGTAAACCGCTTGGTTTTCACTAGGGGTTGGTGCCTGCCTGGGGTTTGGTGCTCCCCCTCAAAAGATGCTCAAAGGTATTTTCTCACGACTGAACCGATGCCACCGGCACATCAGACTGAATGGACATTTAAAGGTGTATGCAGACACAAAGCAATACGATTTGTTAATGGCTGTCTGTCAGTTCAACCTGTTTTGAGTGGGCTGTCTGTGAATTAATGCAAATCTCCATGAATACTTTAGACTCCAATAGGCCACAGTGAATTATATGGATGGGTTTCTGTGGCGTTCACTCTGCCAGCCTGTATCCAAACCATTTGCACACATTTGAGAAAAGTTATTGGAAAAAGAACATTTCTGATTGATTTCCATGCCCAATTTATCAATGTACTGGGTACTTTCACCTGCGATATGTAATGATTGAATACGGGTTGTGGCATTGATATTTCTCTTTATGCCACTGCATACCTCAGTGACTGTAAATTGCTGTAATGCCTGTGTGTGTACATGTGTTTGGCAGTAGTCAGCAGTCTTCATCAAACACTGTCTATGGCAGCATTACAGACCCCACAAGCTTAAAAAAATCAATCATGCAGGTACTTTTACAATGCAATTAGGTTTGAGTATGAGAAAGGAAGACACACATATAGTGTATATATCGAAAGAGAGTGAGAGAGTAGTGTCTTCATGTGTTTGCCTGATCTTCCATATACAAACGTATTCATACAGTTCCATGAGTGTTGCTATGAAAAGATAGCCTGCACAGTGTTTCGTCTCCAGATTGTAGCATCTACGTGCTTACTTTATTTACGATTAACGATTGACACGATATTAATGTTACGTGGCTTTTTCTTGGTGAAATATGCACATTTCAGAGATGATAATGGTTATGTGAAGTATTTATCTTTTAAAATACTAATGGAAGATGTTTAGGAAATAAATATACGATGTAAAAATGTGTTTGTTTTTTTAAATAATTCATCACGAGAGCTACTTCTGCTGCACTCTGTTGATGAGTTTGGGCACATCAGGCAAGTGGACTGCGACCTGTTTTACAACCATAGCCTGCTGCTCTCAGGTCAGAGGTGCCTTGTCACATGCCAGTCTGTGGATGAACAAGTGCTTTACCCCAACTGATCTTCCACTGTGTGTTTGTGTGTGTGTGTGTGTGTGTGTGTGTGTGTGTGTGTGTGTGTGTGTGTGTGTGTGTGTGTGTGTGAGTGTGTGTGTGTGTGTGTGTGTGTGTGTGTGTGTGTGTGTGTGTGTGTGTGAGTGTGTGTGTGTGTGTGTGTGTGTGTGTGTGTGTGTGTGTGTGTGTGTGCACTACAGCTGTTCCTCCTCTCAGAGAGATTAAGTTTCACAAGATGTGATGGATGCCAGTGTCTGCAGAGCCAGCTGTGTGTGTGTGAGTTTGTATATTACATGTTTGTCAGCGCATTTCTGCATGTCTGGATAGCGCTGTCCCTGCGCCTTTATGCATATATTTTGGAAATGTCCATGTCATTGCCCTGAAAGTTGGGTCAGGTTAGGAGAGGTGATGTTAAGGTCAGGGATGTTATGAGTTTGGTTGGTAATTATAGTGACTGCGCCTTCGGTTCCCACAGACCAGGCCAACGCAGTCTAAACTAGGAAGACATGAGCAGGTCAACAGCTTTTCCTGTTGCAAACAAATACCTCGGCCATGAAAAAAACACGTTCTCAGAATAGAAAAGACATTCATTTTTAAATTCAGTGCGACAATTGCAATTAAAGGGCAACTTCTCAAGAATCAAACTGTATATGTAAAAGTTTTTTAAAGAGGCTATTTCGAGAGGGGAAAACAGTCAGAGTGGGCAGGCGAGAGGCTTCTGCTTCAGCTACAGTAAGCCAACATCCAGCTGCATTGGAAAAGTGATAGGCTGTGTAGGTGAAGGTGTAGGTACAAGTGGAGGAGGTGGACGAGCAGCTGAGAGGATGGAGGAAGCACAGCGATGCTATTGATTTACCTGGCAGTTGGAAGGGACAGCTTCCAATCTATCTCAGCTCGTCCCTATCATCTTTCTGTCAGTTCACCCGTGTCTCAGCCTTCCTGTCGTTTTCTCTGTCTGACTTCTAGGTTGCTCCCTGCGCTCACTTTCCCATACCTCTCCACCATCCCGGCCTAATCGATAATATGTATTACTGTCATCTCTTTGTTTGATATGTGTGTTCAAGTTACGCCTTATTATCACTTGCTTTGCCTGTCGTTGCCTTTTTCTCCTTTGTCACTCAACCCTCTCTTGCTTTCTCTCTTGTTTTTCCTCCGTCCGTCACGCAATCCCACCCACATACAAGCTGTGAATTGGTAATTAATAGCAAAAATGGCTTCACCTGTGGAGAGAAGCATATGGTGCGATATTAAAAATTTAACTTAAGACTTCCCTCACTTCATCTGTTCTCCACTCTGGTGGGTTTGTTCTCTCTTGTTTGTCTCTTCTTCGGTAGCTCTCTTTCTCTCTCCGCTTTCCTCTCTCTCTCTCTCTCTCTCTCTCTCTCTCTCTCCTTTTCTCGGAACGAAACTGCTTTGTTGTTTCCGTTTCTTTTTTCTTTTCCTTTTCCTTATCAAAGTGTTGTAGTGGAAAAGTACGTAGCAAGCAACCATTTCTGCTCACGGACATTTTTAGCTGTGTTGTGCTTACTATTCCATAACAGAGACATGGCAACATATTTTCATAGTCCTTACATGTGCTTTGTGTGCCGTGTGTGTGTGTGTGTGTGTGTGTGTGTGTGTGTGTGTGTGAGTGTGTGTGTGTGTGTGTGTGTGTCGGGTTTTTCAAAGAAGAGGCATAAGATAGGGGGTATGTGTAATAATGAACAAATACAAATGGAGGAGATTCAGTCCCCATGTTCCAGTCGTAGGGAGACACTCTGAAGGAGCCAGGCCCAACCACAACAATTCCAATTTTCCAACCACGCTTTCAAACGTTAAACGTGTTCAGCCTTCCACAGTCAAAGCTGAAGTGTTTCCCTCCTACTCCTCCTTTCTTCCTCACACTTAAAGTCGTTGTCTAATTGTCCCTGTCCTCCTACTTCTATCGTCTTCTCCCTGTCTCTCTTTCTCACCCAGGCTATGCTCCCTTCTTCCCCGTCTTCTATCCCCATGGCACGCATGATGGTTTGACATAGCGGAACTGGTGCCAAACCACAAAGTCCTATTTTCCCTCTGCAGTTCTTTCTCCTGCTCTTTCTGACACTTTCTCTCTTCCTCTCCTTCTATCTGTCGCTCCCCTCCTCGCCTCCCCACTCCTCCTTACTTTACAGTTTAATCTGCAGCAGGGGCTTAGTGGCACGGCTGCAGGACTTCCACATCACTTCTTTCTCTCTGCCAGAGGATTTGCTGCTGTTTACAGCCGTTCTCCTATGGCCCTCTCTGTCCTAGGTCCTCTGTCCTCTTCGTTTTCTAAAGCTATTTATATGTTTGATCATGTATTCATTTTCATTTCCTTTAGTATTGGCTTTGCCCTCTCCTCTTCTATTCTCTCTCATCTCCTCCCTTCTCTGTACAGTGGCGCCTTTGTGACATGTGTTTGCATTACATCTTATTATTCACTCCTTTAATCACTGTCCCATCGATGCAGCCGTAAAACTCAGTTGATGTCTGTGAAATCGCTGTCATGGGTTGCTTTTTCCCTAAAGCGTGCAGATCCAAAGATAGGCCTCTCAGACAGTGTTTGCTCCAATTTTTGGATCGACAGAATATGTGACTTTATTCACTTCAATTGTCAGTCATCCAAATCCTTGTTTTTTGTCCTTTTTTTCTTTTTGGCAATATCTTTGGCTGTAAGTGGTTACTGCTGTGGTATGTTCCCAGAGATAAGATGTCAGTCAAACATCATGGACAGCTCTTTTCTCTTAAAGAACTTTCTGTAGGTGGCGCTCATCTTCTTTATTCAGCTGTGGTAGCTATCAATGCTCATGCTAACTCTTCCAGGAGAAAGATGTGTCACTACATGAGCCAGAGGATTTTTTTCTTTGGAGCCAACCTCCAGGTGTTAAGAACAATAAATGTAAAAGTCTATCATTTGAACCCAGAATGAGTCACTATTGTGTTATATCAATCAACTGTAGAGTAGCATAACAGACATTTATATGAACATTTCACGGATTATTACTTCAGGCTAAAGTGAGGAATTTTCCAGCCCAATATATGAGTCAAGAGTGTTTGTTCTGTATCCTCTGTGGGAGTCTTTACCTCTGCTGTCCCCGCCATGGCAGAGCTGCGGTCCTTGGCCCAGTCTCACAACCTCTCCATCTCCAACAACATGGCCAAGCACGAACTGGACGCCTTAAAATGGCTCCCACCACACATTAATTCTATTAGTCTCTCTTAGATCCTATTTTATTTCTCCCTGTCCAGGATTAGTCCTCACCACTGTTTGTCTGTAGATTTTGTAATTAATGACTATGATTGTCTGTTTTGTTTGTTTTTGCCAATTGAATCAGGATAAGACTGTTGAGCTGAGCCCTCTCTTTTGTCCCTGCGTTCATCCTTCATCCTGTTGTTATTTGTTTCCCCTGTCCTTCTCTCTGGGGGGGCTGAGAGTCCAACACAAATCCCATTTCTTGTTGTTCGTGTTCAGGAATTATGTTCTGCCTCCCCATTTCCCTCAGCCTCCCTAAGGCACCTGGGATTAAATGATGTGCGATGTGTCTGTGTGTGTGCAGTTTTTCTCAGCCTTTACTGTTAGTCTTGATTGTGCGAGGGCTTGCTTGTGTAACAATCACAGTGAAGATTGACCTCCGATGAGGTTTATTAAAGATTTGCAGGATGTGAGTATCGGTGTGCCGTGTCGGCATTTGTGAGTCTGCGCGTGACCATCCCTGTGCACACGGAGATGTGTGTGTGTGTGCATGAGGATGAATAATCTCTTTACAAGCAACCAAACATTTTAAATTACTAAACATGCTCTGTCCTTAGAAGACAGAATGCCAGGGGCTTGAATGCAAGTTTACAAACCTGACCTGAAATGTCCTTTTGTATCTGGTAGATTCAGTGTATGTGTTTCATTTCTTCGACTATGAGAAGGCACACGTTTCAGCATGTGTACGTGAAAGGTGTACGTATGTATGTAACATAGAGCAGGTCTGCACATGTTTATGTGTCATGGAACATGTGTTACCTCGTTATTCCCTGTGGGGAAAGTTGGTTGTAACGCAATAGCGAGTGCATTAAACATAACAGGAATGCTAACATCTTAAGATTGCAATGCCATAGATACAAACATACCAACACACAGTCTTTGCATACTTTGCCCATCCTTCACTTTGTACATATGCACTATGAAATCATTTCCGTTCCTCTCTAATGTATCCCAAACCCCTTACTCTGCTATTCCCCAACTACTCCATTCCTGGACAGCCTTTAGACACAGGAAGTGCCTTAGCAGGTCTCTCAATATTGCAATATTAAATTAGACCTGTCATTTAATACATCCCCCTGGTGTAGAGATTGGCATCATTTTCCCTGTGCATCCTCTGAATCTCTCGGCCAAAGCAAAGAGACACCTAACCAACTGCCAGCCTCCCACGTGCCTATTATAAGAAGCTCCTGTAATAGGTTTATTGAAAATAACAAGGTTGTCTTCTAGAGTTACAGACGGTGCTCTGCTCCTGTCTCGGCTTGAACATCAATAAACTGTGGAGTATCTTTCAATGGAGCCGGGGGATTTTTTTTCAGCTTAACGCCGAGGGTAATGTTGCACTTTTATGTGTCTTCCTTAAAATCATGAACAGATTCTGTACTTCTATTCTAAGTAGAGAAGTAAGAAAGTAAGTAAATAGCAAACCGAAACGCATTGAAGAAAAAAGGAATCATGCTGCCAGGATAAAAAAATAATAATATTAATAAGAAGGGATTATGAAGACACACAACACATTCCTTTACATCAATTCCAACTCTTTGTTTTGCTGTTCAAACCCTGAAACACTGAACGTTCAATTAATTTATTATAAGAAAAGTCTTGCTTTTATGTGAGTCATTTTAGGAGACACAGAGAGAGCTTAATAAGCAGCTTCTGGTCATCAAATAAGTTAACTATATACATTTAATTGGCATTCAGTTATTTTAGCAGTATGTGTATTTCGTATTTTTTTATGAGCGACAGTCAGGTTCAGAATTCAGTCACAGCACAGATTGATCCCCTTCCCTCTGCACAGCTCACCTAGTGACCCTAAAACTGTCTGTGGTCCCCAGTGAAAGTGTGTGTGTGTGTGTGTGTGCGTGCATGCGTGCGTGCCTGCGTGCGTGCGTGTATGTGCAGGTGTCTGTGTCTCCCTTTTCACAGACAGGCAGACATAATAGGCCAGTGTCAAAACCATGACACACAACAGAGTTAAAGGCACTAAAACGCAGGATTAGAACGTAATCTGACATTTCTTGGCTGATATGCTGATTCACCGATTAGAAACCATTCCACAATGCCAGCAGCGTTTGTGTGTGTGTGTGTGTGTGTGTGTGTGTGTTAGTAGGTTATGTGTGTTAAAGTGTTTGTGTGTGCAGGCGAGTTTAACGTATGCCGCCCGGTAGACCACATGAAACAAAACAATCATCCGAATAAGAAATGCAAAGCAACATCTTCCTGATTAGAATTCAACAAACCTCTATATTGGCATCAACTCACACAGACAACACACACTCTAACCTTCTCACACATGCACACACACAAGTGAGGCAGTTTATGATAAGCTCGCTTACCCCAAATGGACTTCCCAACTCATGTTTTGCACACAAGTACTCACAGCCACACAAGCGGCATACATCAAGCTTGCTCAACAAATTGGTTGCCCAGCACACACACACACTGCAACACAGCGATATGTTTTCCTGTTGTGGCGTGTGCTTATTGTAAGCAGCCTAGTCGTGCCGCTCTGCTCTCCTCATAGACTATTTAGCTGCTTCTCTGCTGCGCTGGGTGGCAGCCAGTAAAATGGTGGCGCTCATTGTGGAAGGCTGCTGGCTGGCATTGATTTGGCCCAGCAGGTCTCTGAGGATACACACTGTTACCCTGCCAGCCAGGCCCGGGGAAGGGGACTGTGGTGTGTGTGTGCCAGATATAAAGAGAGAAGGGACTGTAAAGTGCATTTACTAGTGTGTACAGTGGTGCAGGGTGTGCGAACGGCTCTCTCTCTCTGTAAAAATCCTGCTCTGCTCTAACTATATTCCAGACTGTTTAAACTCTTTTGGGAAAACTTAAAGAAGGTCCAAAACAATCAATTAGCCGTACTGCTTTTGATGTGAATTGTTGTGTTTACAGAGAGAGAGAGAGAGAGACAGAGACAGAGAGAGAGAGAGAGAGAGAGATGAGAGAGAGAGGAGAGAGAGAGAGAGAGAGAGTAGAGAGAGTGAGTCGAAGAGAGGGAGAGAGCTGAGACGAGCGCGACGAGACAAGGAGTGAGAGAGAGTGAGTGAGAGATTGAGAGGAGCGAGAGAGAGGCGTGAGAGAGAGCGAGTTGATGAGATAGTGCGCCCGCGTTCTCCGCTAGATTCTCTCTAGAGTTCTCTTCTCTCTCTCCTCTCCCTCTCTCTCTCTCTTCTCCTCTCTAGCATCCTCGCTCCTCTTCTCTCTCGAAGGGCAGCTTGTTCAGGAAAACGTGCTTCTTTTGTGGAATACTCCCTCCATATTGCGTTGTCCTTTTTTTTCCCACACTTCGATTCCTCAGACAAGCTTTGAAAAACACACAAAGGGAAGCTGGCATCGGACTATAAATAATGCAGTGACACAGATTGGGGTCAAATGCTTGAGATTCCACAACACATATGAACATACGCCTGAACGGGAACTCAAGCGCACAAACACACCGATTCACTTTATACATTGTCGTCTTTTAATTTTTTTTCTATAAGCAACATTTATTTCCTAGTGAGCAGTCGATAATTAACTCTCATTACACACTGTCACATACACACGCACACACTGAATCTCTCGTGCACACACTTTGTACTGTACATACACACAGGCTGTTTACTGCCTCGATGTCCCTCGATGACGAAGCGTGACAAACGAGTCTGTTCAGAACACATTTTGGTCTTGTTTTGCGTCCCCCCCTACATCCATCCCTCTCCTTTTCATAACTCCGACAAGGGCAACTCAGTCATCCTCTCTATCAACGGCTCCTATCCATCAGCACACTGCCATAACCTGCCGCTGCTCTGTGATAGATTACTTTTCATGTGCTGATGTATCGGCCTATCAGACTTTGAGGAAGTGACAGATTAGATCATTATGTCCCTTTATGAGTATGAGTCTTGTTTTATATATATAGATATATATATATATATATTAGTGTTTATCCAAGGCAAGTTTGTTTTGTGTTATATAAGAGGCATCTTTCATTGTCTACTTCCAAGGAGGGTGAAAATGAGGACAGGATATTGGTCTTTATGAAGAGGGACTATGGAAGAGAAGTGCACTGCACATAAAACATTTCTTTTAAGGGAAAACGTTTAAAGTAAACACCTTTTGTATGTCGTTCAATCGATCAATTGTAGTGGATTTGTTTTGTATGAGTGAAGTCAAAAATGGTGAGTGAAGAGAGTCTTTTTAAGGACTGACACTGAAAACTGATATTAATCCTTGATTTTATAAACGGATACCATAAAATTGTATAATGAAAGTCAATTACCTAGTTACAATTACAAACAGCTGTGCCAATGTGATGCCACATATTCTACATTCAGCAAATGTCAGTATTGTACAGTATTCAGTCAAATGGAAATACTCACACTTCTTGGGCCCCAGAACTGTACGCTACATTGCCATTGAATGTTCTTGGGCTGAATGACATTGAATGCATGAGCTTATTTAGTGGGCATACTAAATAACTATATTTTATTTTGAGAAAGGCAAAATGTGTAAAAATGTTGATTCATAAAACGTAAATCAAAAGACTGCTTCGGCGTTATGAGCGTGTGACCTCCTTCAATAGGGTTCGGTTTTATTTGTTCCTGCTGCCCACGTCACACGCCATTATATTTACCAACTTGAACAATATTGTTTGAACCAGCGGTGAGCCGTAGTGACACGCATTGCTAATCCTGTGAAGAGAAACTGATGTAATGGATGCAATGGACTTGTGTTGCTTAACCTGAATCAGTCATTTATGGCAGAAATTATACTAATCTCTTGCATGTTATAGATTACATTGATATGATGGTTCTGCTTTAAGAGGCTTTGAATTGTTTACAATGACGTATATTCCAGTCTCCTGTATTTCTGTGGCTTTGAATACAGTTCTGAAGAAATTTGTATTTTGAAACTATACAGTATTACCACGAGCCGTACATCAAACAGCTGACTCTCTAGTCTCGAGGAACAGCTTTCTAAAATCTCAGGATGCAGCTGCTGCATGTTATGAAGTTTTCCCTCTTCTCTAACCCTAAAAAAACAAGCACTGGCACTTACAGTATGTAAAGTGCCACCATTGTCAGAGTATCATATTATATCCTCAGTTTCAGCACATTATTTGATGCATCTTCAATACATACTATTTTCTTAAGTCAACCCTGACATCAATTCCACAAGTGATGCACGGCTCAAGTAGTCAAAGCGATGAAGCTGTTGTTTGGCCTTCTGTGATAATAGTGTATACAGTGGAGAGTATTTACAGTCCATGTGTAGGGTGTTTCAGTGCTTATCTAATTCAGCCTATAGGCTTTCTCCCTGACCTCTGACTCCTAAATCTCCAATGGTGCAGTGTCATGATCGATGACGTCATTAGAAGCATCAGTGAAACAGAAACGAGGACACGCTCTGATAGACAGCGGCCTCTCCACATCCATCTTTCTCTTGCATGTGTGTGTGTGTGTGTGTGTGTGTGTGTGTGTGTGTGTGTGTGTGTGTGTGTGTGTGTGTGTGTGTGTGTGTGTGTGGTAGGTCCATTTATCAAACGTGAAGCTGCGAGGTACAATGCAACATGTATGTCTTCATCGTCATCGTTTCCTGTTATGGTTAAATAAGAACATGGATCTACTGCAGTGCACTGCATGTCACATATCAATCAGTGCGTGTGTGTGTGTGTGTGTGTGTGTGTGTGTGTGTGTGTGTGTGTGTGTGTGTGTGTGTGTGTGCTCCCCATGGTGTCCCATCTCCTCCTCAGTATTCTCTCCGTGGCCCCCAGTCTCCTCTACCGTAAGACAAGCTTGCATTACTGTCACTAGCTATTATAACATACTGTATACAGCACCATACAGGGCTTCTCTCCTCTGAGGCCTACAGATCAAACTGACACGCACACACACACACACACCCACTCACACACAGAGGGAAATGCATGCACTTATGGTCCATACTGTCCTGCATGCACAGCATCACATATTCTACACTGTAATGTTCACCTCATCGTGCAATTTTCTCATCAAGTACGTTTAATTACTGTATTTAAATACAATGTTGAGGTACTTGTACTTATTTGAGTATTTATAGTTTATGCTACTTTACACTACACCACTACATTTCAGAGGGAAATACTATAAGTTGTACGCATTGGGCCTCATGCAGGAAGCGAACAAATGTCCTCGTACTTTTGCTCGCATCAATGATTTGTTGTTATTTTGTTAGTGCCCATCGATTTCTGGGATTCACCTTATTTTTGCTCTTCTCTTATGTAAGAGAACATTTTACTAGTGGTTGAAAACACTCAAGATAAGAAAAAAACATGTTGTTTTCACTGTCCAAAAATTGTTCAACGCAAGGACTACGTTTTAAAATTGGGAAACGCAAAGAAAATGCATGAATATCATATACTCAAAATTGTAAAGTTATTATATGTTTTAAAGTAATAGGGCTAATGAATTACTATGGATCCATTGATCCCAATTAAGACTATAAAGACACTTGAAGGAGGATATTCTCAACGCCTTACATACCGCTCTTAGATGCTTTTTGCTATAGAAAAATAAAATGCATGTTAATTTCCATTGGATGCTGCTTCATCAGTAATAACAAAACAATAATGTCATTTACAAAATAATACATTTATATAAATGAGTCTTTTACTTGATACCTTAAGCACAAGATAATAGAGCTGCACTTTGACTTAAAAAAGTCTAATTGAATGCAGAACAGTCTAATTGTCATTGTGGTACTTCTTCTTTCCCTTAAAGGAGTAGTTAGACATTTAGATGGGAAGATCCATACCACTCTCATTTCTGTCCATTTAATTCAGCTTTAATCTGAACTAGAAACACGGAGAGACAGCACCCCTTAAGCTAATTAATATATTACATCTCTTTGTTTAATCCGTACTAAAACTGAAGTGTAAAAACTACATTTACAGGAGATTACGTGAAAGACTATTCCATGGCTGATTGCTAGACAATCCCTGCATGCATTGTTGTACTTAATCTTTTATACGGATTAAACGTACTAGATATAAAGTTTTAATTGGGGACCTTTAGAGGTGCTGGTAGGTGGATATTGTTACCCGTGGACAGACTAGTTCCCAGTCTTATTGCTAAGCTAAGAAAAATGGCTGCTGGCTGAAGCTATATATTGAATGCAAGGTGGTGTTAATCTTCTTATCTACCTCGGCACCAGAAAACGAATAAGCAAATTTCCTATTGCTTTAAGTAAAGGCCCAGAGTACTTCTTCCACCACTCTACACTCTCTTAAAAATATCCGTCCTTTCCTTTACGATTTCACTTTCTCTGAATGGTCTCTCAACAAATGTGCGGTAACAATACATGCCTGATAGATCTATGTAGGACACAAGTCATATTATGGAAGTCAATAAGCAATGACATTCAAATCTGTTTAACGCTACAGTAGTCTCACTGATGGAACTCAAATAAGCAACCCTGCTGTTATACAACATGCTGGATCATGATGGAGCTCTGTCAGTCGCTACCAGAACTTTGTTTGGGGACTGTCCGGGAAATCCTGTCAGTTTCTCCATCGCTTCTACTTACCTGTCTTGCTCACCGCCTCTCCCTCTGTCTCTTCTTTGTATGCTCACACAAACACACACACACACACACACACACATATCCTCAAATCTTAAACACACACACACACTGCAGGTCCGAACTTCCTTCCTCAATGACATCATTGAGTTGTGGTGCCCCCAGCGGCAGCAAGCCTAGGAAGTGTGCAGGCGCTGGCTCTGGTGCTCGGATGTCTGATTTGATTCACTCTGACAACCAAGGACCATTTGGGAGCCCTGTAACCACGGCAACTCCCATCACAACATTCTGGGTGGTTGGTTGACGGGGCCAGTCAGGGCCGGTGTTCCTTGCATCCATTTTTAATGACCAATGTACTTAGTCGTTCTTCCTGGGCCTGTCTCCCTGCGGTCCCATCTCCAAGAAGGAGAGGCAGCCGCACTTGGTGGAAAAAGCCCCCATTACATATTTATTGTCCCCAGTCTTAATTACGGAGCCAGAGGGGATGTGGGTTTGGCTCTCTCTCTCATCTCAAGAGAGAAATCGAAAGACAGAAAGAAAGAGAGAAAAAGGAGAAGAAACGAGAACGAAGCGTAGAAAGAGGAGAATCAAAGAGGAGCGCAGAAGATATCTCGCGCTCCTATCCTCGAGAGCACCTCTCCCTCTTTCTCATCTCTCTCCCTCCTCTCTCTCCCCTCCCCCTCCTTCTCCCTCTCTCCCTCCCTCTCTCCCTCGCTCCTCCTCCTCTCTCTCCTCTCCTCTCTCCCTCCTCTCTCCCCTCTCTACTCTCCCTCTCTCTCTTCTCTTCCCTCTCTCTCACTCTCTCTCTCTCTCTCTCCTTCTCTCTCTCTCTCTCTCTCTCGCTCTCTCTCTCTCTCTCTCCTCTCTCCTCTCTCTTCCTTCTCTCTCTCCTCTCTCTCTCTCTCTCTCTCTCTCGTCTCCTCCTCTTCCTCTCTCTCTCTCTCTTCTCCTCCTTTGATCTCTCTTTTTTTTAATATTAAACCATTTTGTAGGGGAGAGAACCTTCTCCTATCTCCCTTCTTCCTTTTTTTTTGTTTTTTTTTTTTTTTTTTTTTTTTTATTCTTCCCCCCCTTTTTTTTTTTTTTTTTTTCCTCATTTTTTTTTTTTTTTTTTTTCTTCTGCCCTGTCCTTCTCTTCCTCTTCTCTTGTCTCTTTCTTCCTTCTCTCTTCTCTCTTCTCTCTCTCTCTCTGTGTCTCTTTTTAACTTGGAGGGATGAGACCTTCTCTTTTTTTCTGTCTCTTTTCTCTCCCACTTTTCTCCATTTGTCAGTTATCCGTCCTTTTAAGATACGCAACATAATCCGTATAAAGTAACCACCAGTGGAATATATGAGGTTTTGTGTACAGTACACTGTACTCTCATCAGCAGCATGTGGAAGTATCCCTGGAGAATGCCAGAAGATTTAGCATATGTGACATCTATGTGACTGTATGTGACAAAGTGTATCGGCTAATTCTTTTGGGATCCTTGCATGTATTTAGCATATATTTCTCTGCTCACATAGACACCTAGTTAAGGAGAAACGAGCATGCATCTGTACTGTACTTCTTAGCAGACTTCTCACATGCTTTAAATTGGCAGCACCATATGTAAGATATAATCTAGTTACAGTCACATGTTGCCTTCCTAATTACAATAGTTAAGGTTGATTATAGAGTTGGCCAGGATGTTGCAGTATGTTTCCTTGCACTGCATGTATAGTGTTCGCGTCGTTGCAATTCCCTGCATGTTATTTTGAGTCATTCATGTACTCCCACTCCTGTGCTGGCCAAAATCAATCTGAGGAAAAAGCATGCGTAACCCCATCCTTCTCTCTCAGCCGTTGTTAACATGACATTGGAGAAGATTGATCAAGAAATGTATTTTTGGACTCCATTGTCCACCGCATCCCCTTTGACCTTCAATGTGCTGTTTTTGTTATTCTTTATGCTTTAGTTGACGTGTCAAACTCATTTTGGCTCTATTTCTGTGGCTACAAATGTTTCTTCCTTTCGCAGTTTAAATAGATGTTGATCTTCCTCTGGGTTTTCTCTCAGCTTGTATTTGAATAGATGAAAAGGAGAGAGGCATTACTTTAATTTGTCCATGTGAAATCACCTTGAAGGAGACATGGAGAAAGTGTGCCTTCTTACATTCCCACAGAGCTCTTCTTTATCTGGCATAAGTCAGCAGTCACTTTCGTGCTCATTGGAGAGGAAAGTGTTTTTCTTTCACAATAAGAAGTCCACCGTTTAACTTGTGGTGCACTGTGGAATCCAATGAATGCATGAAGCAGGGTTTATGAACTGCTGCGTGATTCCTCCTCATTCTTCTCTTCCTCTTTACAAAGAAAACCCAGGAGGTTCACCCAGTCATAGCGGGGCGTGGGATGTGTGTGGCTGTTTATGTGAATGGGTGCATGCTTACTTCTTGCTTAAGAGCTCAGCTAAATGCACTCTTAACAGGGTAAAAAGTGGAAGGTAAAGGGCTGCACTGCCTATTCCACACTGAAGAACCACCAGCTATTGAATCCCCAGTCTAGATAGTATGTAGTAAAAGAGGATGTGGGAGATGGATTAAAACTGGAGCACTGTGTCGATAAAATGTCCAGTTATTGAAGGTTTAGCCTTCTTCTGGTCTGGAGGAAATCCATATTTTATTTGAACGTTCGAGCCGCTCAAGGCTTGTAAATTATTACTGCTGTATTCCTCCTGCTTGTGGAGGTCACCCAGCTAGCTAGATCAGTAGGTGTGTGTGTGTGTATGTGTGTGTGTGTGTGTGTGTGTGTGTGTGTGTGTGTGTGTGTGTGTGTGTGTGTGTGTGTGTGTGTGTGTGTGTGTGTGTGTGAGTGTGTGTGTGCCTGTGTCAGCACACATGTTTCGTCCTGATGTGTGTCCAGTCTTGGTAGCCCACAGTAGTATGTGTAGCATGTCACAGGGGCACAGCAGTCACACCGTAACCACACTGCAGGCTCATCCATCCATAGATCTATCCTTCCCTTCATCCATCCATGTACTAAAACACATTACAGAGATGACTGCCTCCGATGTGCCACTTTCCCCCCCAGCACTAAAGGCTCTCTACTGTACGCCGCTGGAGGCCGAGTGTATCATGGCCACAATAAGAAACACAAATACACATGCAAGCGCACATGCACAACAACTTTAGAAGTATGGAACGAGTAGATTTACTGCAGTGCAGCTTTTAATGTACTGGAATTTGACTCAAACACTTCAATTTTATGAAGTATTGTTACTGCACTACGATGCATATCATAGTCTTTATCTCATGTATCTGATGCCTGTAGGTACTAGTTACTTTGCAGGTTCAGATTTTACTTGCAAAGCATAAAATGAGCTCATAAAATATGATGTACTTTTCTAGTTCAAATTGCCCAATAAAGTAGTAGAGCCACCTGGACCACTTAGAACATGAAGATAAACCTTACACGTTAAGACATCAGTAAATTAGCACTGTGGAATTGCCTCACATTGAATGCACTAGGGCTGCAGTTCACGATTATTTTTGATATTGATTCATCTGCCGGGTATTCCGATGATTAATCAATTCATCATTTGGTGTACAAAACATCAGAATTGTTATTTTAATTGTCCATCACAATTTGCCACAGGTGACATCTTCAAATTGCTTTTTCTTTATTTAAAGTGTAAAAACGTTTTAATTATTGAAATACATTTTACTACAGATGCTTTTTTGCTTTTCAGAAAACATGGGACTCATGTTTAAGCACTTTTTCTATCGTGTTATTTCTTCTTTGCTACTTAAAATAGCTTACATCAGCGCTTCAGTTACAGTGACAAAGAATCACCACACAGTTGACCACATTACATTACACTTTCTCCTTCCTCTCAGCCATCTTTCTTACTCCACCATTCAGACTCCATCTCCCTCTCTTTAACCTTCTTGCCTCTCCGCTGGTGCTCATATCTCATCTTCCTCTCACTCCTTCCCTCCGTCCCTCCCTCTTCAGTCCTGCTGCTATCTTTACGACCCTCTCACTAATGTACCGCTCAATTAGCCGTCAATGAGGTTTTCCACTAAGGGCTGGGTAAATAGGTAATTACATGTTGTCATCCCCCCACCTCTTGCTAATCCACTCAACTCCACTCCTCTTCGTCTACCTCCCTCCCTCTCTTTCTCTTTCTCTCCCTCTTCCTCTCTCAATATCGTGGATGGCCGCCAGAGACGGTCCAATAGAGGCCCAGCGTGGGCCTGTTAGTCACAGCTGGCTTAACCCTTCGATTGGCCACGTTCAGCACTCTGTTTAGTGCACAGTTTTCACTTTTTTTTCAGTATGCACTTCGTCTCTGTTGTTTAGAACACTTTATCATCAGAATGGAAAAACTGGAACCACCCACTGGCTAGATGCTGATGAAATCCTGGCTGCTAATAGAGACGTTAAACAGGTCCAGCTGTTTTTGAACACTTCAGCCGCTTTGTCAGAGAATGTCAGACCGAGAGATGAGATGAATGGCGACAAGGTGGAAAGTAGTGATGGGAGGGATTTGTACTTTTTGTGTAACTGACACAATCAGAGATCAACTATTGATGTGATCAAATTGCCCTCCGCAGGGAAACAAACAGTCCACACGCGGTCTGCGGAGCGGCTGGGATGTAATGTCTGCTGAGGCCAAGAAAGGAAACAAAGTATTTTTCAGTTGTGTCGCTGCTGAAATAAATGAATACAAATGCGTTGTCTTTGTGGTTGTCCTCATCTGTTACATCCACAATTACAATGTTTACAGTGATTTATAAATGTCTATGCAACATCATCTATCCAAGCAGGCTCACAAAGGCTCACAAAGGCTGCCGTTGTCGATGTCTGCTCATTATTTAGCAATGTCTTAACAATGTGGATTTTCATCTTTAATGCGTTGGGACCAGGTCGTTTTTTTGATGCAACTTGCTGCTGAAAAAGACAAGGCTTCTTTTTGGGAGGACCAACTGAAAAGGTTTTATTCAAACATCAAGGAAAAAGAACAGAGAGAAAGAGAGTAATGCCTGCAATGTGAACTTTGAAATCAAAATGAATAATATATTCTGGATGAAAATGGAAGCTGGACTCTACAATCTAAAAAATGACTAAACCTCGACTATGGTGTAAAGAATTTGTGGATTTCCTATTCTGGATACAAGGGAATATAATAACCGCCAAACTTCCTGTGACTTCCTAGTTCCTCTTATTCAGCAGAGAACAATATATAGGTGAGTAGAGAAGAGAAATAATAGTTTGTTTATGTCTTTGGAGATAGGAAGAAAGGAATAGAAAGTGAGAGGAATTGATTGGTGAGAAGAGAAAGAGGGAGGGAGAGCAGGAGTCAGGCTGGAGGAAGGAATAAATGAAGGTGGAAGGGAGAGAGGCAGCAAGGACAGAGTGTTTGGGGAACCAGAGGAAGTGATAAGTTGAGCACAGACAGACAGCCCTAATCCTCATCTCAATCAATCACATTTTCCCTTTCCTCTCCTCTCAGTTTGTCTTATTGATTTCTTGTTTCTGCCAGTGTCCTAAAAGCCCGGCTTAAATGACTACTCAGACTTTTTGGGGCTCCATCCCTCAGTGAAAACTACTCTTTGGTCATTTGTTCTCACAGCTATATAAGGGAAGTTAAGGGATCGCTAGGGTCCTCAGCAAATGATGTAGCAGCCCATTCCCCTGCGATGCCCTTTCACATAAACTACATTTATCCGTTGTGTTTTTGGGGGAAAGTAGTGCTGGCTAAATTACATTGAGAGCCCATTCAGGAAATTGTGTTATAACTTAAGTCCAGCTCGAGTGAAAGTGTCAAATCCGAAGTGTACAGCTCTGTTGTGGGTATAGTACAGTTAAAGGTAAGGATGAGAAGGTTGAGATGGAGGCCAGCTCACAATACTTAACGTGTCATGCACAGATAATGTGACAGCGATTGAAGAAACAAAGCCATTGACAGGCTTATTTATTACTGAATGGAAAATATGCATATGAACAGATATGCTTATGTATCTGAAGAAAATAAAGCGGATATATTAAATGAATGTGGTTTATGTCCACCCCCACAATACCAGCGTCTGACTCACTTTCAGCAGAATTAAAGCGGTGGTTTACTCGAGCTTTCACTCTCTGTCCACACACACACACACACAAACTTAGAGTACAGCACATACGGCGGTTGTTTTTGCGTGCTAAATGTAGGTGAATCACATACACAGGCACAGTTCAAATCTCCATGACAGCACGATGTCATCAGCTGCCGTCCCCAGAGACACTGACACTGAGCTCTGGGCTGTTTGTGTGCACCGGGGGAGATGACTGTGTATGTGTGTGTGTACACGTGCTCATATACATCAAACAAACACTCTCCCTTCAAGCCATTTCCGGCTATGTTTTGTTTGCTAGGGGAGAGACTTTGTTATTTTGCTGACATTTTTGCAAATCTTATTTCCATACCGCTTGTTATCTATCTGCTGTGAGTGTGTGTTTGCACATTGTTCTGTGAGTGGCACGGCGGCATCTTCAACTTCTTTTGACGCTCAAATAGATAATCAAAGGGTTGTAGTCAAAAGCGTCTGAATTGAGACAGAGGAAAAGGCTGAGATAAGAAGAATTTAAGGTACACATTAGTTATGTTTGTAAAACACCAAACTGTTTCAGTGCTGCCTTACACACAGACAGCACTCGTGGAGATGGGACGTGATGGCAGTAAAGTTATGGACGCAACAGTTGACAAAAAAAATTATACTCTGTGAGACCAAACCAAGTCCTTTCCCACAAGTGGACCCAACCAAAGACAAAGATTATACAATTCTGCCTTTTAGTTTTCCTCCAGTTTTTGTTAACACTGACTTCTTAGAGACATCGACCCACGTGGAGAAATCACATCACTTAAAATAGCTGACAGCAACTTATTCAGCACATTACTGCACCTTATATGTTTATCTATGTTCTCTGTGTCACAAAGAAATAACTCATTATGAACATTAATAGTCAAGATTGCAATTGGGTCACATATATCATAAGTAATGAAAAACATTAGAAACGGGACAAAAAGAGACATCTTGCAGGCTAGGAGGAGGACACATGGACAGCACACCTCTGTTCCTTGACAATGTAAGGCTTTAAGATAGATTTAACAGTAGCTTGTCTTTTGAATAAATGCTTACATCACATATATGTTATCATAACATCCTGTGGTTGGTCCATTTTGTTGTCAGTTTGATTGACAGCTACTATATGACTTGTGCTTGCCACCGTCCTCAAAGGAAAAGGAGGAGGACGCAAACTTTGCTTTTTCCATTCAGCTTATCTTGTTTTTCGTGCAGCGCTATGATGCAACAAATACAAATCGTCTCTTCATTGACATTTCTGTCAGTCTGCCACTGTTTCAACAGGTCGAATAGGATAACTTAATTAGTATGTCTAATTACATTTGGTGGCGCAGCTTTGGGAATATCAAATCAAATTAGGATAGTCAGTGTTCTTTTTCCATGGCACACGGTTTGCCTTAAGCTATGCTTTTTAGGATCTGTCTTTTGTCTTTGTCTCTATCTTTCTTAACGTCCCTTCCAGCTGTTCTACGCCTTTGCTTTGTAGTCTACCATCCCCTCTCTCTCTTTCTCTCTCATCATCCGCCCACACTTTCTTTTTCATTTCTTTGCATTTTTGGTCTCTTTTCATCTTCTTTTTTTTCACTTCTGCCTTTCCATCTCACAACTTTTCCGATCCATCTCTTAATAATATGTTTTGTCTCGCTCCGTGGCAACTCATAATGCAATAACTGCCAGTTAATGTAATAACTGACCCTCTAAATGGTTCGGAAAATAAATAAAAGCTGTTAACCCAATAAACAGCCAGTTAATCAAATAACAATTTATAATAAATATAGATTATTTTGTTGCCAGTTGATAATGTAACCGGTGGTTTTAAACCCGTTTTCGATATATATATATGTATCCAAAGGCTTGTAACACACTATAACGTAGTTGTAAGCAGATACATTATTGATGTGGTTGTTAACAACTTAAACGCCTCCTGTGACGCAGTAATAACTGGATACTGCTATATAAACAGATAATGAATGGCAATATAATATAACACAGTTGTAATAATATAAAATATGTCTTCATAGTGGAAGTTATAACTGTACATTAATAAACACTTATCCTTATAACAACATTATTATGTGTTATAAACATTGTACTACTGTACATGTTTATACTGCTTTTAGATGATAAATGGGGGATAACCATTATATTATCGGTTTCAAATAAACATATTTTAATCTTACGTTCCAACTTTTCTGTCTCTCTCATGTCCTACTCTTCCTCTGTTCTCTCCTCTTTCTCCTCATCTTACTCCACATGCATCCTTCTGTCTGTCATGTGAAAAAACATAAGCCAGTCCGTGACTGTTTGAGTCAGTCTTTGTTCTGTCAGAAGCTATCCCAGAGATAAGTGTGACTGATCACTGCAAGCCCGGCCAGACAGACGGTGTATAATTGAGTGATAGGGACTAATGTAAGTGAATGGCTTTGAGCCGACTGTGATCCACAGCAGTGGCAGAAACTCAGGCTCTGAGGGAGCCTTTCTGTTAGGCCCTCAGTAATACCAGCAACAACAGCCACCCAGATTACAATCTGGTGACTACCTGGCTGTGTGTGTGTGTTTGTGTTTGTGTCAGGTTATCTTCTGTTGGTCTTCTTTCCAACCCGCGTCTCTTTTCTTCTCCGTTGCATAGCTCTGTTTACCACTCTACTTCATTTCTCCTCCCTCCACACACCTTTTTCTCATCTCGCTCTCTCTCCCCGTTATCTTAGCTCTTTAATTAACGTGACATGCTGGGAAGTGAGATACTAAATAATGCAGGCTTTTCCAGTGACATTGAATCAGCCATAGTGATTAGTGGCCACACACAAACACACACACACACACACACACACACACACACACCGAGATAGATGCCCTTTTTTAAACAGTGATCTACCTTTTAGTATGGGTATTAGTTTTGCGGCACAAATGCGGCTTAATTAACGGTTGAGAACAGAGCGTATTACCAATATGCATTAGTTTCAAATGCATAGCTTTTTAAGGTTTCCTAAAGTGAGCTCACAAATGTAAATATGTTGATTAAAAACACCACTTAAATAAATAAATAAAATATGGTAATGGCCCCTTGAAAACTCAAATGTGAATAGGTTTAATATCTAAAACTAAATAAAAGTAAAAGTAACTCAAAAGTAATTTCCCTGAGATGTGGGTAGATGCAGAAGGTACTTATACTGTATGGTTGAGTTCCCATATCTACTGTAGTTGTGTAAATCACAGTGCACAGGACTTAATTTGTGCATGGACAGATCTAGGTTATCCCAAAGCAATTGTTTCAGACCAAACGAAGTGGAAAATCCAGTGTGGGTTTAGTTGTTTGCTGCCTTGGCTGCAGGGATGCTAAGAGCTCTGGGTCCTAGCGTTCTTCTACCCCTACCCCCCTTGTCTTTTTTTAATCAGATGGCTTGTTCAGGAGTGGAGGGGATTAAGACTGCTGCGGCTGATGACTTTGTCCAGTTTTGGAAAGCCCACAAACACATGCACGACTGCATGACACAGGAACACACAGCTGCAAGCATGCATACACACGCTTATAAACTGTAGAAGCAATTCAGCACCGGCACAGGCAATCAGCGGTAATATACACATACATGCACATGCAGAGGCCTCAACATATGCCTGAGCTAGCCCATATGCATGCACATTCGGTGCAGGTGTGCACATTCATGCAACAATGCATGTTGTTACACATCGAGGCATTGTCTCCCTCTTTTGCCCCGGCTCACTTTCGTCGCCTCTCACTCAGCACTGTCAGTTTCTGGACAGCAGCAGTGATCTGCCATGTCTCATTGTGACATGTGATTTGATCTGTGAGATTTCAGACACAGACTGACGCCTGTCTCTTCTAATGCCAGACACTCACACCAGGCACTGCAGATGGCAGAGAGACAGCTGGACAGACAGTGGGACAAAGAGAGAGTCAAAGGGAAGATACTAGAGGGAGAGAAATACTTGAAAAAAATAGTGAAAGACATAATGAATGAGAAGGAAACAAAAGAGGAGTCAAAGAGAAAGGAAACTTGGATTTAAGGTATAAATATTTATAATATTTACACCAAAATGACTAGAGGGAGAGACAGAGAGAGTCTAAGAAAGCAAGAGAGGTAAGGATGAAAGAATAGAGACTGTATGTTGACCCAACACTGTGCGCAACATAGCCAGCAGATCTGTCTCCTCCCACTTTAATCTCCTCATCATCCATCATCAATCCCTCGCTCCATCTCTTCCACCCCTCCATGTTAAAGCCATTCATTCCTTTTCATCAATATGAAATCATCCCGATTTGACGTACTTTTGGAGGAAATCCTGTATTGACGTATGCTTTGTAGATTGTGTAACGGGCAAAAACTAAAGCAGGAATAAAATGAGGCTGTCGCTTGCTTACTTGGGAGATAAAAAATCTACTTCAGAAGCCGACTGATGTTTTAACACGAAATGTTTGCCATAAGTTGAAATTCATCAGCTAATTTGTGAACTCTCTCTCTAACGCACACACACAGACACACACACACACACACACCAAAATACACCTCCGGCAATGAGTGTATGGTCCTAATGAAGCGAGAAGAGGAGAGGCAGCTGCATAACTGGAGTGTAAAGCCTAGAGGGAACTCACACACTTCAAGTGTGTTTGTTGGTGTGTGTGTGTGTGTGTGTGTGTGTGTGTGTGTGTGTGTGTGTGTGTGTGTGCGCGCAGACTATATAACATCTGAAACACTTTTAAATTAGACTTTGGAACGAGTCTAATGACTGCATTTTCTTTTAACCTCCCTTCTTTCTCTCCCTAGGTTGTGAGGGCCTGTTTCTATCATCCTGTTGTACAGTGAGGCAGTGAGCTCACGGTGGATACAGCATGCATGTGTCGACATATCCCATGATGCACTCTGCCAGTCCAGGCCTGCTCCTCCTAAGCTTCCTCTTCCTCGCTGATGCCGACTGTGAGTCCTTTCACACTCAGACCCATATACTTACATTCTTTCACACGCCTACTCACAGATATAGATACGCATAAAGAGAAACAATTCCATTTATATATGCAGTACATATCTTTTAAATGCACGTGTACACGAGCACATTCAGGGTTGCAATGACCTAATTTTCTCTTACAAACCACTCAACTCCCGATGTCACATCCCTATTGCATGCGCGTGAGTGTGTGTATATGTTTATCTGTGTGTGTGTGCGTGTGTGTGTGTGTGTGTGTGTGTGTGTGTGTGTGTGTGTGTGTGTGTGTGTGTGTGAGAGTGTGTGTTGGGTAGTAGGTTTGATATAAGGCCAGCTGTTTTTGTCCATCCCAGTATTACTTGGCATGGATAGACCGAACACATATGGCAAATCAGATAATTTTCCTCTGCTTTTGTGTGTGTGTGTGTGTGTGTGAGTGTGTGTGTGTGTGTGTGTGTGTGTGTGTGTGTGTGTGTGTGTGCGTGTGTGTGATCCCTGATTGATCCCTGATTGTCACTATTCCAATGTATTTATCAGGAACATACACATTAGTATTCTGGTTATGAGTCGTATGCTGGTTTTAATTACGGCTGCAGCTGATTATTATTTTCATTACTGATTAATCTGTCGATTGTTTTCTCTATTAATTGTTGGGTCTATAAAATATCAGGAAACAGTGAAACATGTTCACCATTTCCCAGAGCCTATTAGGTGACGTCTTATCCAACCAACAGTCCAAAACCCAAAGATATTTGCTATCATAGAAGGCTATGAAAACTGGAACTTGGAGGCTGAAGATTAGAATTTCTGCCATTTGAAAATAACAAATATAAATAAATAACTTAAATAAGTAATAGATTATTATTCTCTGTCGACTAATTATTTTAGGTCAGTTTAATCATATTTGGTATATTACATGCAGCAAGAATATTTTAGCTCTTCATCTCCCTGTGTATGTATTTGAATTTGACTGTATTACACTACAACAAGCACATAAATCCAAAACAATTACAAATACTCAGAACACAACCACCTCCCTTTATATTTGATTCTTACATGATCCAGTTTTCTGATCATCTATGACTTCCTTCCTTTGAGTCTGGCTTTACGGACACGTCTTCCATCCCCTCTTATCTCCCATCATAATGGAAGACAACACCAAACAAGCAATAATCGGTTTATCATCAATTAAATTAGTGCCAGCCTTTCTTCAGCATGTAGACCATCACTACACTGGTAATTGTATGTATTTTCTATTTCTACGACATTAAGTTGTTTACATGCGAAGGTTTATTTTGAAATTACCACATTCAGCTTTGCTAAAAACCCTATAAATGAGAGCTTATCGGCGTTCCTGAAACCAGCATATGACTTTTACATAAGCAAACTGATGAATAAAATATTCTAAAAACCTGAACAATTCCTGGGATGCGAGTGTGTGTGCGTGTATCAACATACTTAGTATGAGAGTCTACCTGTGTAAGAGAAGGTCTTGGCCAGGCATGGCCTCGCTGCCAATTTGTCAAGTTGACAAATGCGGCTTTGAATCTCACAGCAGCGGTGATGAAACGGCCTGATTTGGGGTAAGACTAAGGATAAAAGATATGAAGACAGAAGGGGAGTGTGGGAGGACTAAAAGATGTAGCAGATTGAAAGAGAATAATGGAAGAGAAAGAGGAGCTCATTCAAGCTTCAAGCATTCAACCATGCTGTTAAACATCTGGGAGTTATCCCGTCAGAGGCCTCAGTAACAGTGGTGTCTGGTAGAATTTTGAATTGAATATTTCTTTTGAAAAGTGTGTGTTCCATTAGTGTAAATGATGTTATGGTAAATATTGTAAAAAAAAATATATATATATATATACATATATACATATATAGATACATTTGCAGCATGTTTGGTACAGTTTGTTGGAAGGACAATTCAACGTGGATCCAAGCTTGTGGTTGTACCGTGCTGAACATATATCATCACACACACGCACACGCACACACACACACACACACACACACGCACACACACACACGCACACACACAAGCACATGAGTATAGGCAGCCATTCTAGTCCTGCAATGTTTTAAAACTGCACCGTCACAAGACCCAAGTAATAGCGCACACATCCACAAACCACTCTTGTTTTCCTTTCAGCCTCCTGCCCTCTTGTCCCCTGTGTAAGTTCCAGGGTCGGCCAGTAAAGGCCCAGTCATCCATCAAAACGATGATGCTCCCAGACTTCCACTGTAGCGGTTAGGGGAGCAGAGGGTGGAAAAGATTCATCCTTGGTTTCCTCTGTCTATATTTTTCTTTATCCCGTGCCCTCGTCTCATTCGCTGTGACTTTCTCCATTGCTCTTTTCTTGTTCGCTTGCTGCCTCTTCTCTGCACATCCATATAATCGGGTGAGAAAGGAGGGACAGAGGGCTTGAGGGGGGGAAAGGGAGGAAAGGCTGTTCCTTTCTCTTTTTATCTCATTCTGTATGACATACAATGCCTCTTTTAATATCAACAGTGGGGACTCCGAGATTTAAATGTTGAGAATTCAAACAGAGGCTGTCGGGACACTGACATCTTTGTTGCACGTCGCGTGTCTACATGTTTTGAAATGTTAAATGTACTCACAAAATTGCTTTCGGATGTGCTTATCTTCACTCAAACTTAGTGCCAGATAAATGGAATACATTTCAAGCATAATAGGATTTTACAAAATAGAGGCCGCCTTTTAGTTTCCTCCTCTATGTCTGGATAGAGGCATTATTTTTTATTTAACTTAAACAACATTAACAGCCATGCTTGCTACACAAGTTACACCCATACAGTATACACATTAGTGGACTAAGGGTAATAAGATGCAATCAGATGGAACAGTATCCCATGGTCATAGTTGGAAACCTTGCATGACACTGCACCATATGTGCATTCTGCACACAAGCGTTGGTGTAACAATACAAGCGCACTGAGCTTTGCGTGTGTAAATGCACCTATTTTTTCAAATTCCTCTTTTATTCCCTGCTTTTCTCTCTGCCTCTCTCTCTCTCTCGCCACCATTTTCGTTTCTCAGTGTGGTTGTGTGCGCGTGCACGCATATGACATCTATCTGGTGGATTAAGAGTAATTCCCTGATCCCGTCACAAACTGGGCCACCGCTCCATGTACGCAGTGAGATACCCCGTACGAGAAACTGCATCTCTCCGCGTGTCATTCAGGGTGACGGGAAACAATGTAACAACAGGGTTCTTTCGGCTGACCCTCGTTTGCCCCAAAACCAACAAGCTGTCGTCCTTCCCCTTGTAGCTCGGATGTAACAATAACAATTCCATCAGATATACAACTGCTCGTGTGTTTGTGCGCGCATGTCTGTGTGACAGAACACAACAAAACAGCTCCTTTTTCAGGGGCTACAGTAAGGGAAGCAACCCCGTGCTTTAGTAAGCAGACTGTACATTTTGAAAGCATGAGTGGTTTAGGATTCTGCCTATGGAGGCTCTTGGTAATGTGAAACTCTTTAGCCTCGGTTTGCATCACATCATTTATGTGTTGTTTGTGCATTTCCAATCTCTTTTTTTTCCACAAAGGTTTAGGAAAGAAAAGAAAAACTGACACATCATTAAAAGACAGTTTTTCTCAGTTATTGTCAATGACATTTCCACACATGACATATTAGGCCTGAGTACAACATTTAAAACACAGAACTTGCACATGCTATGACTGATTGATGTGTTAGGATTCGACCATATTGCCAGAACTCGCATAGCCTTGAGGTTGACTGGAATCTGAAAGGTGGTTGGGTCAATCTCCTACAATGACAGCACTGCTACTTTTGCTTACTTTCGGAGCCCTTGAGCGAGGCATTGATCACCTAGAGCTTAGACAGGAGCCTTCTTCGGTTACCTGTGAGTATGTCATTCAACTTTCCCTTACGTTATAAGTTCAAAGGTCTAAGTTGCTATAAAAAGCAACATGTTCTTCCACAACACGTGACAGGTTCGTTTTTTGTGAATTCAAATGAGCCTAGTTTAAAACAAATTATAATAATTCAATTCCAAAAAACCCAAAACATTATTATTTAGTTTTAACTTAAGTTGTAGTATATTTAGGTTTGAAATGTACAATGTAACACGCCCTGCAGTTGCACACAAAGCTACACATGTTTGATGCATTTGAATATACTTTGAAAAGATACCATACTTTCTCAGGATACAGTAAAGGGTGTAGTATGCTGTACTCATTGTAAAGCCCTTTGAGGCACATTTTGAGTGGTATTGGGCTCTGTAAATAAATCTGCTCAAGGCTTTACCTTTGCTCCAATGGATGCAGTTGGTTACTCTTTGGTAAGAACACAAGAAGGCGCAGAAATTGTTATACAGTACACGTGTGCCAATGATTTGTGAGTTGAGGCATATCAGTAAGGATTTATGTTTAGTGCCACACAAGTTTGTAGTTGTCTGTTATATGTGTATATGCAAGCATGTGTAGGGCTTAGAGTTGACAAGAGATTAGATTGTGATAAGAATCTGATAAGTAAAAGGTTTCTGATAAGTTGAGGGTGAGAAACACAGTCAAGCAGTTATTTTCTTAGACAGTTTGTGTTTCTTTTCTGGGATTGATTGACGTAATGAAAGTGCAAAGAAAAGGCAGGATCCCGGTTGAAATTGTTGCCCATAACCACAGTTAAAAATGCCAACGTCTGCTCTCGGCAGTTTAGACCACGATGGTGGCACTGGGTCATTCCTCCTGTGGACTTGGAAGTGATGATGAAATGACCAAAAGACCTCCAGTGTAACACTGATCAACATACTGGTCAAGTCTTAAGAGATCATTTCTCACTGTTTCTACATGCAATGATTGATTACAGAAATGTTGCATACAGGAGTAGATAGTTATATTACAGAGAAATCTGGTGAAATCCCTCTACTCAATATGCTAATATTAGTGCAGAAGATTCATGTAAATGAGCAGATTGATACCGTTCTTATATCTGTCCATTCAAAATGTAGCTGTAGCCAGCAGAAGCTTAGCCTAGCTTAGCATAAAGACTGTCCATATTTCATGTCTCAACAAGTTATATCTTGATTGTTTAAAGTCACTGACTGTACAAAACTCAAAGTTTAAAAACGTTGTGTAAATATTAAACAAATTAGATCTGAGTTTTAGAGATGCAGGAGGAGGCCCATAGACAATATTTGTATCTTGATGGTGTACAGCTTTTATTTGAAAAAGAGGGGGGAGATGATTCACTTTTCCTGATGGTAGAGTCAGGCCGGGAAATGTCATCAAATTTCATACTGAAAAATAAAATTAATTTAGTTTTCTCTGCTGTTAAACTAATAAACGGTTCATTTTTACCCTCAAGACATTGGGAGGGTTAACATGGCTAGACAGTAGAAAATAAGAGAAAATAAATCTTCTGTGACATTGCAGAAAAGTCTACAGTGATGTTGAGTAAGTAATACAAGAAATGAGCAAAACTCTAATCGCGCTAAAATTGTCCTTTAATTTCCTAATTTTTATAATTAACGTGCCACTTATCAACCAAACTAATTCCATTCATTATCTAAATAATTCATGGTATATTTTCTGGAATAATTTATTGCATTGTATTAAAATTCAGCTCTGGTGGTGATGTGCCAGCTCATGCTCATCCGGAATATGACATTAAACCTTAAAAATAAAAAGGCTAATTTAAATGCTTGACGTCCTCTTTCCATCATGTCCAGTGCAAATATCTCTCCGTAGAAGGTGACAGAAATGGGTCACATCGAAAACATTTTCAGAAGTCATATATACAAAATTAAAATGTCAATCAAAGTTATGTTATCATAACAACTACCAGCTTTAGGAGCAGCCTACTGTTTTCTGAGTACGGGGCACAGAATATACCTTCAAATCAGTTATCTGACACACCGTTGTGGCAAAGTGACCCTTTGAACTCATTCAATAACTTCTGTATTCCATTAAATCCATGAGTGAGGTGTAGCCTATAAGGCAGAGAGAAGGAAAGTCCATAATGATGAGAAGTGTGCTGCGTAGCCGGCCCACAGCGATGAAGCTATTAGCAGCTAGCATAGCTGTGCGCCCATCCGTGAGTAATAGGATCTGACCAGCGTTAGCTTAGCATTAGCTTAGCAGATGCACCCGTCTGTGAAGAGGCCTGGATAGCATCAGCTTAGCTCTGACTTAGCAGAGCAGCGGTCTGTGAGTAATACCCTGTGACCAGCACTGAGAAAAACCCTCTGTTCATGTTTATGGGAAGCCAGCCCTGACCCAGAAAAAGTTGTGCACCCAGTGGGTTGCTCATGTGTTTCTAATGATCTGTGTATAAAAGAAGACCCTCTTCATTAATCCTCCCCTTGTGTTTCTAACAAATTAACCCTGATTAACACGGCACTAGCCAGACCCCAGGGTAGCTATAGTGGGTAAGTGGCATACTAATTGGACATGCATCCCTATCGGCAGTAAAAGTGCACTTTATTCTTTTGCTATTGCGTCATTTTAAAAGTAATGCTTTGTGACGTCAGCTGTTAGTTGTCCAAACAACTGACGATCTATATGCATACAGAGAAGTGACAAAGCACAAGTCATAAGCGCGTCATTTCATATGAGAAGAAAACCGTCTTTTAAATAGATAATCTAATACTTCAGATTTGGTTGAGACACTTAAACTTTATGAAACTTGAATAACATATTATCATTAATGTGAAGTTTTATACAAAGTTACAGCACTATAATTGTTTAGAAGTACATTTTTTTATATGAAATGTCCCATTTTAACAAATGTTTTCCAATTAACACTTATATGTGCTGCAGAAGGATGATAGCTGTCTCTCTGTGTTTATTGGCCCCAGCAATCCAATTTCATTTCCAGGACGAAAGCGAGCAGCTGATAATTTGCTCTTAATGTGTCGGTTTGATGTTAATGTGTTTTAAGTTATGGTTCTGGCCAGCTGCCCACCCACACTCGAGGCTGACTATCATGGCCCTGGCTCAGGCCCTGATATTGGCCTCGTTCCTCAACGTGTCTGACGAGCCTGACTCAGTTCTCAGTTCTAACATCAGCAAACCGCACACCACCACATACAACACTATGCAGCTTGATCTTTCCCTGGCAAGGGCTGTAAATTACTCATTACGTGCCTAACTATTGACATGAACACACACACATACACAGGAAAATGAGGCGCAGGCACAGATGCTTGGCAAGTTGTATCAACATCCAGAGCAGCCTTTTCAGATGTGATCAAAACTTACAACATGCAGACACAGATACTCACAAAAGCTATTCATGCACATGAAATCATGTCCACGCAGCCTCAGAAACACCCAGAATCATCTCTGAGTGTGTCCGAAGGGGATGTGCCTGATATATATCTGATCAGGAAGTTCAATAACCATGTATCCCTTCTTCCAATAAAGGGATGATCCACTATTCAATGCAGAAATATCCAAGCATTCAGCTCAAACACACATGTAGGATTAGCTAACATCTGCTCCTTTTAGCTAAAGCTCACTCGTTCTATATTCTTATCTGTGATTTTATACTGCATTGGTAATCCAGCATCTCAAAGCTTCTCTTTCCCAATTTGTTACTTTAATAGCTGCAGAATCAGAAAGAGTGGGTCCTTTTCGTGCTGCTGAGTCCATTGCTTTTTGTTGATTTGCTTTGTTGGGATAGGCCTGTCTGCTTTATGCTTTTTCGCATCAGATCAGCTAAGTGATTGAGGCCACACAAGATGAGGCCTGAAGGCACATAAATTGCATTGTTTTGCAGAGTTATAGAACCTGTGAGAGTTTAGATCGTGTAGCACGGTGCATCCCAGAATAAATTATACTAAGTCCTTTTTTATGATATAAAAACAAATTAAACATTTGCTCATGTTTTCTAAATCTAAATTTAAATCCCGAGGATAAAACACACATTTCGTGTGCGAGTTAGTATGGGAGCCGCTTATTTATAATTTATTTAAACTATGCTGCTATAACCTGAGACGTGCATCTTTTGTTTCTCTGTTTTTCTTCCCAAATATGAACTTTTCATTCTTAAATGTATACATATCTCCAATCTTAATACACTATATTCGTAAATCGTACTCCCTTTAGGTGTGTGCTAGCATCTGTTCTTACAAACTCGATCTCTCTGGCTTTGTCCCTCTAGGTTAAGACAGCATCTGCCAGCTACAGTGTGTCCCGGTAGCATCCTACAAAGTGTCATTAGCTTCATTTAGTCTTGCTATTTGTCTTTTCTGCTACTCCAGTGAACCTCCATAGCCCCATTACAGTTTGCAGAAATAGTGTTGCATTTGTCACGGTTCGCTAAATAAAATAAAAAAACATGGGTTGGAGTAGAAGCATAGCAGTCCAGTTTTTACCTATATTTGCGATTTATGTATGAAGAAGTCAATACCATTTATGCAATCAAATATTTATTCTAGGCCACCATTCTATTCTATTTCTGTGTGAAGATGATCTTACACCCTGGAATCAAAGTTTATAACACTTCTTCAGCCGTGACTCGAAAGTGGTCCGAAGAGGTTATCTTACTTTGTAATCCCGACCATATGTTGTGTAGATCAGATCCCACTGTATGGGGACATTTATGTAAGCCACTCTCCATCCACTCCACACACACACACACACACACACACACACACACACACACACACACACACACAAAACCAAGAGGGAAAAGATTGGCACTGTCTAATTCCATCTTAATCTCTCTCCACGGACTCACTCAGTAGAGTTTCCCCTCACTTCCATCTTGGGTCAATTTAAGTGGGAAACTTTGGAAGGCTGTGGGAGCGCCTGGCGACATGCACGAGCGCCTAAGCATGTGACTGCTGCAAAGTGCCTCTTAGAACGAGTTCTTGTGTGAATTTTCCAAGTCAATCCTTTTTTTTTTCCAATCGTATGTCCTTGAAATAAATAAACAAACAGGCATCCCTTCCCTCCCCTAAAAGTACTCCAACTATAGAAGTGCCCTTTGGAGCTTGAGCTCTCCCTTCCTTGGCCTAAATGTCAACGCTTAATCCTACCAAGCAGCACGGCCAAAAAGACCCTGATGATCTTGGCAAAAGACAAAACCGTTTGGGACATAAATAGAGATCAGATGAGGGGTACGAGTACAAAGAAAGGAGGCAAACAGGGAGGATGAATTGTGGAGAAAAAGTGGTGGAGCGAGGGAAGGGAGACAAGGGGGAAGAGAGGAAGGATGCGAGCACATAAAGAGAGGGGAGGAGAGAAAATAAGAAAGAAGAGGAATTGCGAGAGCGAGTTGGGAAAAGTGTAGAGCATACGGTTGCACCCCCCACCCTTCCTCATTAAGTCAGTCAATGTGACAGGAAGACTTATGTAACACCCCAGAGATGGAGGGAGGAGATGGAGAAAGAGTAGCAAGGAGGAGGATGAAAGAGGGAGCCAGGAGAGCAGCTGTGAAGGGGGTGAAAGAAGTGAGTCAGTGGCAAAGAATTAAGAGCGGGTAGAAATATAAAGGGGCAAAATATTAGAAAGAGAGAACATAAGACAATTAAACAGGAAATATATGAAGAGAAGGATCGTGCTAGAGAGATGAAGAGAAGGGGGGAAAGATAAAAAAGCAATTGAAAGATCTACCGTGCCTTTTAGTATGGCTCTGCTGGCTTTACACTTTTCATTTGTTTTGTGGGGGGAGAGATTAGCAAGAGGATTAAGAGAGCGATTCTCCCGCTCCTCATTCTTTCTGTTTCCCTCTCTCTCTCTCTTTTTCCTATCACTCTTTCTTTCTCTCAGATGGGCACACACACATTTGCTCACTCGCTCAAGTATCACGCACACACGTACAGTGTTCTGGCATGCATTTAGAAAATTGTGTGCATATAGTAAATATATTAGGGCTTCATTCTTAGATGATTCTAAGACAACTATTTTTCTGATAAATTGATAAGTCTGATAAGTTTAGATGCAAAATGTCAGAAAAAAGTGAAAAGTTAGCATCATAATTTCCCAAAGTCCATTGTGACATCTACATATTGCTTGTTGTGCTCAACCCACTGCCTAAAAATATTCAATTAATATATCAGTAATTTGTCAGTTGATCGACTAATCATTGAATCAAATAATCTTTTTGTCGCTAATACATATATGAACTCACACAAGCTCACTCAGATATGTGCATAGTTCGTGTATATATACTTAAACTGGCAGAAAGTAAGCGCACACAAAATCGCGCACATTCACACTTTCTCACACACACTGTTCAATTCAGTCATTGAGGTAGATTTGGCCGTGAGCCAGTGAGGTGTAGAGGTGATTGGGCAGCTTGGGGCTCTCCGACCATTCTCTACTACGATTGTACTCTAACGATTCGTTCTCTCTAACTCTCGCTGTCTTTATCTCACCCTCTCTGTCTCTCTCTCAAACTCTCTCTCCCCTATCCACCTACTTCTCATCTTCCTCTCTCACTCCACTTCTGTCGTTCATGAACTCTCTTCCTTACCCATTCTGCTCTCCATCTGTCTCTCTCGCTCGTTTCCTTTATCTCCCTCGCTCTTCTGTTCAGTTCTCCCCACTCTTTCAACGCACACGCTCTCTCTCTCTCTTTTTCTCTTCTTCTCTCAAAAGCTTAGCCTTTCTCTCTCTCTCTCCCTCCCTCCTTTTAAACAGCAAAAAGCAATTTCTCTCCCTTTGTCAGGGCGGTTGGCGGTAAGCCCTTAAGTAGGGATTTTCTGGTTTGGCTGGAATGCCATTAGGCAAGCTGACGGTGACGTGCCGTGACTGACGTGCCGAATCTTTTTGATGTCGTGATGTCACAATCCAGTGGAGGCTGTGGTTATGATATTGTTGGCGTCCCCAGAATGAGGGGCTTTAGTGGTCATGTCAGGAGTAAGTCTTCATAAATCCTTTATGGCACAGAAATATTAAGCTTCTTTGGTGGTACAGGGATACAAGGAAAAACATGGTGGAACGTGTACACACATGTACTGAAAAGAAGATGCGCACACAGACACAAAGCCACCAACATGAACAACTACTGTACGCTGAGAGACAGATATGCGTCGGTGCATGCGTACTCTAATAATTCACACTGTTACACACATACAACCGGTGTTCAACAATTTTATGGTTTGTTTGAATTTGGATTTTTGAAAACATGTCGGCATCATTTTCTTCTTCTTCTCTTTTCACCTAAAATGCACACACACACACACACACACACACACACACACACACACACACACACACACACACACAGAGGTCTCATGCTACAGATATGTGAATGAAAGTAGTATATTAAGTGGAAATCTGGTGCTAAGTGCAGGTAGAAAAGCACAATAATCCATTACAGAATAGTTGAATGCGTATTAGTATAGTAGGAATGGTAGTCATATTAGGAGCATTGACACAAATGGCAACATTGGGAGTTGGAACTTCACTTAACTTTTGTATACATCTTTCCACACAGCACCCCCAAGGTTTACGCGAACCCCAGACGATCAAACAGGAGTTCAGGGGGGAGTGTCCTCCTTTGTGTGCCAGGCCGAAGGGGATCCACAGCCCAAGATTGTCTGGAACAAGAAAGGCAAAAAAGTCAGCAACCAGAGATTTGAGGTATGATGCTGAGATACTAGTGAAGGAAGTGTAACTTTGTAACGGGTAGGTAACTGAATATGAAGGTGGTGCCAGTAAATGTTAGCTTAGCCTAGCTTAAAGGGGGAAACAGCTAGGCAGCATATTAAACCCAAACCCAACTCATGTTCACACTTTTTTTTCTACTAATTAAACAAACAAGATGTAATGTGTTAGTTGGTGAACTTTAGAAGTGCTGGTAGGCAGATATATTTTTAACCTTTGGACAGAGCCATGCTAGCTGTTTATGCTCGTCTTTTTGCCAAGCTAAGACTATCCTGGCTGTAGCTTTATATCTAACGGACGGATATAAGAGTGGAGTCAATCTTCTCCCTGCAAGAAAAGTGAATAAGCCTGTTTCCCAAAATGTCAAACTATTCTTGTAATTTCTCCAGCACAAATGCCAAACATTAGTTCCAGCTTTCCAATTGTGAGGATTTGTCTTATGTGACAGTAAACTTTGGGTTTATAATTAATCAAGAAAATAAATTGTCAGAATGAAGGAAAATAATTCTTAGTTGAAGTTTTAAACAGCTTGCTTACATTTGGGTTAGCCAGTTTGAGAGCCCTGGTGTTGTGCATGCTGCCTCACATGAATTGTCTAAATGGAACAGAGCCATTAATGTTGTAATTAGTAATTAGTTACAGCTGTGCTTTTCCTTTGATGACAAATCTGAGTGCCTGCTGTGAGAAAGGTGTACTGTTGGCACTGTATTTATTGCAATGAAAGTTGATATGTAAGTCAATAATGAGTTGTCTTATTATGGGAAAACAGGAACACCATATATTACCAATGTGTATAAAGCCAAAACTGTTTACTGCTTAAGATTTGATCCGTTTACCTGCTTTTCTTCATTTGTACTCCAAAGGTTATACAGCTGTGTGAAATGCTATCTGCTCCAACACTTTCATATGTCAGATGATGCCTTGGGCTACAGTATATGAGATTCTTATATGATCAGCCTTATTAGTTTCCCGAAGGCTCTAACCTTTGATTTATTTCCCCACCTCCCAAGTCACTCTTAGATGGAGATGTTGAACCAGCCTCTCTCCTCCCCACTCAGTGTCACCCTGAGCTCAGGGTGCTTTTCCACTTTAATAAGTCGAGTTCCCTCCCAGGTTTGAGTTCATCTTGGTGTCTTCCTGTTTATGATTAAATCACTGGAGGAGATATTTTATTTTTTAATCCAACCTTTATAAGCGCAGACTACTGGCTTTATATTTCTCTTTTCTGTCCTGCTGGTCAGGAGTTGTTGAGGGATTTCTTTTTATTGGATTTCAGTCAGCAGAATCCGGTAGATGCAAGTATTAAATTTATGCAAGAGCATTTATAATTGTACAATCCCACATTTCTGAAAAAATTGTTACATATTATAAATAAGAAAAGGACATGAGAGATAATCAAGGACACATTTATTCCTGATTATCCTTGATTATTATGTCAATTATTTCAATTCTTTCATCAGTGGACTGCTTTTCTGGTGCTACCTGAAATACATTTAAATGCTCTGTCCCCTCTGCTTCCTCAGCAAATTATAAACTAGGAAATTGTTTTTTCCTGGGCTCTGAAAATAACTGGTATCACATAGCTGCAAACAATATTGAAGATAAAATGAAAACCAAACAAGTCAAGTTACAATTCTTCAAACCTGCCACTACTGCATCTGTAGTGTAATGCAATATTTTAAAGCTTGATGAATTTAGAGGAGATTTGACTTCCTTACCTTACCACCTTATGAATGCAAGTTCAACATTTATTGTCTTTTAGCTCTGTTTTTGGTCTCCACCAACTCCTGGTGGAAATATGTGGCTCTATAGCTGCTAAATGCTACACTATGTTTACCAGCCTGTTGCTAGTAGCTTGTCTGTTGCCTGGTGCTGGGAAGGTAGTGTCCAGTGGGTTTTTAGACCTTTTCATCCAACACAATGAAGTTGCAGGCGGTAAAATCCTGTGCTTGAAAATGTTATAAAGCTCCATAGAGCTGAGGGAGACTGCAGAATCAGGTGATAAACCTCTGTAGGTTCATCACTAGGCATTTCACTTTACACATTTTGATCCATTGTTAAAATGTTCAAATTGATTAAATCCGCTTTAACGTCTTTTTTCTGACCAACAGGTAATAGAGTTCGACGATGGGTCCGGCTCGGTCCTGAGGATCCAGCCACTGAGGACCCCAAGAGACGAGGCTATATACGAATGTCACGCCTCCAACTCTGCAGGAGAAATCACTGCCTCCACCCGACTAAGTGTGCTCAGAGGTCAGTGTGAATACCCATGCGAACTGTGTTTTCGTTCACCTGTCAAGTTAATTTTTTTAATTACTATGAAAAAAATAACATCATAATACCTGTATATAAATCATTGTCACATTAATGATAGTCTTTATACAATACTTTGCTTATTCCACCAATCTGTTTCTGTATCACCTGACTGTGACACACACTTTATTTTTTCCTGTAATTGAGTATTTGCATCCAGAAGGAATACTGTATTTAACTAGTGTGATTTAATATCGACTGACCTCATACATTATGTTGGTTTAGAAGGTCTTTAGATTCATATAATAACTGTAGGGGGGATGTTAAGGTACACAAACGTTAAGTCTGTCGATGTTCTTCTAACTTAAATGTAGAAGAAGTGGAGGCTTTTTGTGTGCTTCCTCAGATGTAGATATATATATATATACAAGTGTAATCCGGGGTCCACTGCGGTAGATGGTTTTTGTTAGTGTTAGCAAGAGTCCATTAATGCTGATAGTGATGTTAGTGTTAGTGGAGTCCATTAGGAGAAAATTATGTACCGGTAGTTTGAAGCTCAAGAGTGTCTTAGTGAGTGGAGCAGCTCAAGTGTGGATAATCACATCGCCAGCCTTTACAGTACATGCTCGTGGGGAAAGGACGTGCAGCCTATTGTTCTACCATCTCGTCTCTCTCTCTCTCTCTCGCTCTTTCCCTCTTGTCTCTCTGAGGGGTAATAACATAGTCTACAGTTCTTCCTCTCCACTCTCTTCTCTCTCTGTCTCGTCTGTCTCTGTTTTTGTCTCTCCAAGTTCATTCCCTCTTACGCTATCTTTCGCTCTCCCCTGTTTTCTGTCTTTTTATAGACTTTGTTCGTTTTCTCTCTCTCTCCTCTCTCTCTCTCTCTCTCTCTCTACCTCTCTCTCTCTCTCTCTACCTCTCTCTTCTCTCTCTCTCTCTCTCTCTCTCTCTCTCTCTCTCTCTCTCTCTCTCCATATGCTCTTAGGTCCACTACACAGCAGCCTCTAAATTATTCACATCAGACCACTCTTTGCATCTTCTGTGCTGTTCCGCTCCATCCATCCAGAATTTTTCCTGTCTCACATGGTTGTCTTTGTACTTGTACTGTGTGTATGTGTGTGTAAGTGTGTGCATCTGTACATGCTCTTGCTTATGAGTCCCTGCATCTATTTTAGATTTTTTTTTCCTGCCTCCCTTGATGGAAGCTATCTGCTCGTGTCTAATCTTTATCTTTATCAGGAACGTAACCACTCATTCACGCACACATAGGCAAACAAATGCTTACACACACAAAAGTATCCTCAATCTAAGGCAGTCTTAATGTAGTGATTATCCACTTTCTACTCCTCTGAGGAGTCATTGTGTTGTGAATGGATAAGAGGCCACCTGAGAGCAGCTAATAGCCCCTGATACACTGTCAGTCCAAATGTCAGTTGCAAAGTGCACATACCTACACACACACAGATTCCCGCAACACACACAGAGTCTTGTCAGTCACGTCTCCTTGTCTCCCCTGGCTCTGTAAAGACACAGCTCCACTAACTGACTGATTGACTGACTGACTGACTGATTGACTGACTGACTGACTGACTGTCAGACTGTCAGACTGTCAGACAGGAGGGATCCGGTGTTAAGGTCAGCCGGCTTAATTACTGAGGATAAGAAGCAGGCTAATTGAAATCTTGGCTTCCAGTAAACGGCTGTGATTGACAATGGCTGAAATAATAATGAACTTGAGAGCAATTATATGCTTTAGGATCCAGTGTACAGTCCGATACTGTATAATTCATGGTTCGGTAAAAGTTGAGCGTGTGTCTGTTTGAATTAATGAATGAGTCTAGGACAAAGTAATTCAGTCCGAAAATTGTAAAGATGAAGTTGTAAAGTTCGTACTAATCGACAATGAAGTCTGAAGGGGCAAAAAAAAGATGATCAGACAGGTTGTTAACAAGCCAGCAGTTGAGCCGGAGTATGTAGACCACTTTAATTAAAGACGAAACGTAAAGTGAGTGCAGCAGAAATGTTGGTGATATAAATGAAAGTGGGTCTGTAAACTGTACCCACCTTTCATCATATTGTATATCTTATTATAATAAAGTGATAGACACAGTTATAAAATTGCAATCCTGTGTTTAAGTGTACCTCACATTTTGATCTACCATCATATACTCACACTGTAGTTTTGACAAAAGTTTCTGCACTCTACAAATACAACTTAACAAGCAGAAACAAAACTAGAGACCGTCTTGCGATGGGATCACACCAGCTGCGATGCTCAATCAGGCCAGGGGCGTAAAGTTGGGGGGGGATCAATGGCCCCTTCCCACTTCCTACCCCTCCACTTCTGGCGCCCTAGCTCGGACCACACAATTAGCTGTTACAAAATCTGTCCACAGACACACAGAAATATAATTCCCTGACTTGTGTTGTAGTTCCCGCTACAGTAGATGCCTCCAGGGCAACATTTTGCCATGATGACACACACACACACTGACTCACAAGGTGAAAACAATACCATCCACACGCTGTCGCGGAGGGTAACAAACTGTGTCCTCACAAACCCGACCACACTGGAATCAACACTCAACAACAAAAATGTGACATCTAAGGATCACAAAGTATTGCAGTCTACAGCTGTTGTGTTGGATTGCAATATATTCTAAGTGTTAATGTTATTCTATCCATCACTTATTCTGTTTATCCCCTGAGTCACTCATGAATGACGGTTTGCTGCAGGTGCAGATATTACACAAGAGCTTCTAATACAGTTCCCATGATTGTAAGACCAGACCTGACCTGCAGTCTTCCAGATTTACAGATGACAGACCCAGCGAGCAATGTGTGTGAATCACATTTTGGGTCTAATATAATGAGGACAGTGTTCGCACTGCAGTTCCCATGATTGGGAGACCGGGCTTTTCTATGAGCTGTGAAATTATCTGGATCTCTCACAGTGGAAACACTGAAGTGGGAGCCCATCCAAGGGAAACAGTGGGATGTGTGGAAGGCTCCGTCAACAAGGGAGTGTAGAGTTACGCATCTGCTCTGACCTCAGGGGGTACTTAACTGTTGAGCAGCACGCACACACACACTGGAGCAGCTTCGTCCCATACACACTTTGGTGTTGCTTACACCTGTCCCCATGATGGATGGTGGAGAGCTGGTTATGTGCATGCGTTAACGTGTGTGTGTGTGTGTGTGTGTGTGTGTGTGTGTGTGTGTGTGTGTGTGTATGTGTGTGTGTGTGTGTGTGTGTGTGCATCAGCCCATTCAATCAGCCCTCAAACATGTTTACTTTAACGACTTCACACCTTGTGAGCTTTAAATGAAAAAAGCTTGTGTTTTTTTGTCCGCACGTGAATGTGTATTTTCGTCTGTGCATTTTGGTTGACTACGTTTGCAGGTTCTTTCTTGGTTGTAGAAGAGGGGCAGAGAGAGATGCATGATCTCGGGGAGTAGCATTCTAACTGTGCGTCCTCAATGTTCGGTGCAGTGTCCCACCCCAGGTAGATGAAATAGAATGCATTATTCCTGCCTACGAGGGGCTGGCTTTGAAGTAAGGGTTTGCATAATGAAAGCGGAGAGAATCAGGATTGTTATGCTGTATGGGTCCCTTGTGCTCTCTCTCCCTTTCTGTCTGTTTTTCCCGTTCTCTGTCGCTTGTTCTCTATCTATTTTCCTTTCTGTCACTCTTTCTTTGTCTCACTGTATTGCATTCTTTGTCTCTTTTTTTGCACTTTTTCCCTCTTTCATCGTCCACAGACACACGAGTACACGCGAACACCTTCTGATCTTGTTCTCTTGGTTTATTGTGTCTATGTTTCCGTTTGTCGGGCGTTCTGATTGATTGAAACCGAAGCTGTTAAAAGGCCACACACGCACTCACAAAGCTACTGTCTCACGACCCGTCGGCCATGGTTCGATGGGCTAGTACCAGAATTAGCATCTCTTTGGCGAGGTTCAGCGCTAGGATTTCCCGTTAATGAGGCTCTGTGTGGTTGAGAGGGATAAAGTCACAAGGGATTCTTGGTAAAAAGAAAAATAGACTCCCTACTAGATCAAATGCAAACACATGCAGGAACGCACGCTCCTAGCTCATCTGTCTTTTTTCACCATGTCTATCTTTATCCACTTTATTATGTCTGACTTATGCATCTGACATTTTACCTCACAGTTTCAAAGTGCAGCCTTGAAAAAAAGTTACAAATTTGTTTTTAAAAATGGATTTGCTCTGAACACGTTTGATTCCACAGTATATTCTCAGTTTAACTGAGTTCAGGCGTCTTTGATCCCCCACCTCCTCGTGGCATTGTCCCCTCCTCTTCCCTAAATCTCCTACTTCAGTTTAATAAAGTTGGCCAACTGCCTTTGATTTCCTTTATCACAGTGGAACGGCTCTTCATGTCTGATCTAATTGCTCGGATGTCTATGAATTCATATTTGATTTGCCATCTCAAAAGGGTGCGAGTCCCAGTGGATGCGTATTTATTTGACTCATGCAAAGGGGTGAGCTTCCGGAGAAGGTTTGTGTGCAAAAGACTGAGCAGGACAAAAAGTGTAGCTCAACTTGCTACAGACTCCCAGCAGAATAGAGATTATTTGATTTTCATTTGATTCTTATTTGAAAAGTATTTGCGTAAAAGCTTATGTAAGATAGTTTGTTAGATGAAATGAAATGTTACTTATTATATTTGACCTTACTATATATTCTTCAGAAGTCTTGTCTCCGGGCTCATGGCCAATTCGAAAAACATATTTTGACTCTAAATTGAATCAAAATTTGGCTCATGCATTTGACCTGCCTGCTTCCCTTTTCACACTGGACTAGTGACTCAACGTGCTTCAGGGCTGAAGGCAGCTGTGTGTCTTTAAGTATGAAGCATCATGTTTTGTCTTGTTTTGAACATCTATCTGCTTTAGGTCTGTGTCAAACGCATGACTTGAATTAAAGGAATTGTTCGACAATTTGGGAAATATGTTTATTTGCTTTCTTGCTTGAAAGTTAAGTGGGAAGACTGGTACCGCTTCCATAAGTATGTTCGATATGAAGCTATAGCCAGCAGCAGGTAAACAGCTAGCCTGTCTCCATCTGAAAGTAGCAATATTCACCTACCAAATCTTTGCTAGGTGAATATTGAGGTGCAGTCGAAACAGGTGAGTTTTCAGTCTGCGACGGAAGGTGTGAAGACTGTCTGCTGTCCTGACATCAATGTCTATGTCTATGTCTTGTATGATATATATATATATATATGTTAAGAACAAAAACCATCCTCTTTGAAATCCATTCAAATGTACACATTTGAAACATGACGGATAATGTGGATGTATTAAAATGTTCCAGCTCTGTTTAACTTCTTCATTGGATCTTTCTAGAGGACCAACTGCCCTCGGGGTTCCCCACCATAGACATGGGTCCCCAGCTGAAAGTGGTGGAGCGTTCTCGAACCGCCACTATGCTTTGTGCTGCTAGCGGTAACCCTGACCCAGAAATTACCTGGTTCAAGGATTTCCTGCCGGTCAACACGTCCAATAACAACGGACGAATCAAGCAGCTCCGCTCAGGTAACCAATTATTGTATCCCTGCATTCTTTCTCCTTCCCCTCAATCCCAAGCTTTTATTTCCACCTTAAGGTTTTTTCCCTCCCACTTTGCTTTTATACCCCTCTTTTAAAATTCCCTCTTTATTCATTTTCCCCCTAACCCATTTTTTATTTTTGTTCCTACAAAGTCTCTTATTCTTGCCCTCGTTCGACCCCTTTTCTTATTGCTGTTCCGCACTCCTCCTGCCGTGGTTACTGGCTGTGTTTCTCTGCTGCTGTGGTATGAGTTGACTGTGTGTGGTTTCCAACTTTTTATAAACTCTTCAAAGCCTTAAACAGTGAACTCCCAACTTTTCTCCGCTTTTCTCCAAACTCTCTGAGGTCTTCCCGTGCAAATCACCATCACGAAGGGTTTAATTTTTCACTTAGTACAAAGGTTATGAAATATTTGTAACAACACGCACCAGTGCGCAACATGTCTCTAGTCATAAAACATTTTCTGCACTGACAGAATTTGTAAGGTAAACCCAGATGGTGGTGGCATGCACTGAAGGAATGTCCTCTCTAAGATGGCTCACTGCTGTGACTAAACAAACAAATAACCTTTTGTTTTTTCCTCATATTATGGAAATTATGTCTTGCGTGGGTGTGAAATTGACTCACAAACATTGCATCCATGTTCATTGAGAAAATGCATTGACAGAATTTGTTAAATTCAAAGACCAATCACTTTGGAAAACAAAGAGAATAAATGATTTTCCAGTCAAGGCACTCAATCAGATTTTCAATAGCCACAGTAGTGTGTAAAATCCCAGCTTGTCTTAGCAAAGTCCCCTTCCTCCTCAGTCCCCCTTCTGCTTCCAGGGACCGACTCTGGACCCAAAGTTTCTTTCTTGTGATTTGACACCCAACTCTCTGGCTTCATTAGCCCCGTTTTGTTTATTGTTATTCTCTGGCTCAACCCTCAATGCCCTGCTCAGACTCCCTTTTTAGACCTTTATTTAAAAATTATATATATAAAAGTAAATGCATTTACAAAATTGTCACAACTTAAAATGTCAAATATTTGGTATGTTAGCCTTGCTTTTCTTATGTGATGATTACAAAATACTGTTAAGCACAAAGTTCTGTGTAGATAATCGATATCCATGACTTTTTTTTGGGAGTTCCAGTGCTTTTTCAAGGTGTTTCTACTAAGTCAACTCCTCTGTGTAACAATGGTCCAATTGTAATGCCATGTCTATGCTGTTTCTTTTCTCTTTATATCTTTTTAACTACAGAGTCCTTTGGTAAGTGCTTCTGTTCCGAGGCCCACACCCTCACTGTCCACTTTTCTATATACTGTTCACTAATGCTGCTTCTACTGCTGCTGCTGCTCACCTTTACAATGTTGAGGTGTTATTAAAATGCATGGCATGCATTTTATTAACAGTCACACACAAAGATAGTATAAAGCACATACACACACATATAAATGGACTCACAGTCTTCTGGCACCTATACATAATTTTGGTTAAATAAACATACTATAAATGCTCCAAATTGGATACAGACACACATAGACATGCATACACACATATCTACACATATATTTCTATATATATCATATATACTCACACATATCTCTGTTACCCTAGTGGTAGCTAGCCTCACCCTCACCTGTGCACCTGCAGCCTTTCCACACCCAAATAATTACAATAACTTTCTCCTCACACTCACCTATTTACTTTTCCACTTATTCAATTATTCTACCCCTCACTCACTCACTCACTCACTCACTCACTCACTCACTCACTCACTCACTCACTCACTCACTCACTCTGTCATTCCCTCACCCACTTACTCTCTCCACTTTGCTGTATAGAGTTACAAGTCAATAAGCCATCAACTCTAGATGGCTGTTAGGTAAGCCTCTGGTGGAGCCACTGTAGGGAAATCAATGGCGACCAGGTTTCAGACTTCTAGACGTTGCCTGTACAGTGTAGTGTGCTAAACCTGGTTAGTACTGCTTAGAAGTAGTGACTGGAAACATGCAGTTTTAATATCCCCATAATACAGTCAGGCAAGTAATCTAGTTAAAGAAAAACCCACCCTTCAATACTGTTTTCACCGCCATATAAATCACTTTATGACCTTCGTTTACCTTCACTAGTGATTTCCTTCATTTCCCAGAATGCTTTTTGCTGAATATGCCTGGGGATCAGACTCACACCTCTTTAGAGCTGAAACAATTTGTCAATGATATGATTAGTGAAATGACAGAGAATAAATTTGCAACGTAAACATTTTAATAGTCAGTTAATTGCTTAAATAATATTAATTTCTACAGTCTCTGATTCTGGCTTCTTTTTGTCAGTTTCTTTACGATTTTAAACTGAATGTATGAGGGTTCAGAGGCATCGTAGTTGTCATTTTATCTAAAATGTTATAGGCCAAATTATTGGTACAAATACCTGGCAGGCAGATCAATCAGAAATAAAAATAATTGTAAGTTGCAGCTCTTCACCTCTTACAGTAATCATGTCTTGTGCCTGCATAGCATTCTGGTGTGTTGAGTCCACTCCTACATCTTTTACGCCGGACCTCTAACAATATGTTGTTGATGGTCGGTTTAAGATATTGAGTCTACAAACACACCCTTGCTCTTTGATTCTGAGGGGCCGAGAAATCAACTTGACATTTACCGCTGATGTTTTAGATTGTTGGAAATGTCCCTGCTGTCAGACTCGGCTATAGCTGGAAGCAACGACAAACAATAACAAATCCATATACAACGTAGGGACAACGGCAGGTCTTTACACAGTTTAAGTATTGGAGGGTAGATTTTTCCTTTAGGAACAGATATTAAATGTATATATACACACTCAATGTTACAAGCAGGATTACACCTGATTTTGATCTATGCGGAGGTTAAGTCTCAGGGCAGTTAGATGTACTTAGAGTCCCAGTCGACCTCTTAGAGACCCAGATGAGTGCAGTGCAGACACTACCCTACAGCCACTTCTGCCCCTGCTGCAAGTCAATGAAGTCAAATCAATAACCCATCTCCTTATAGCTCTGTCACTGTCTGTCCCTCTGTCTATCTAGTTTCTGTCTTTTTCTTCTCAGGCTTATTCTGTCTTTATTTATTCTGTCTTTTTCTTGTATGCCTCTCTCTTCCTCTCACTCTCTTAAGGATCTATATTTTGAGTCTTCCTCTCTAATTTGATTCTTCTCCTTTCCAAGTTACCTCCCCCAGTCCCTCCCTTCCTTATCCCCTTCTCCTCCTGTGGTACTAACATTTTCTTCTTCTTCTCCTTCTCTAATCTCGTGCATTCATTGCCCACTCAGGTGGCACGCCCATACGAGGTAAGACTGCTGGGAGGACCAACATGACACAGTGGCCTGATTCCTTTTCAACCCCTGGTTCCTACTTGTCTCGCAGATCTGAAAAAGCAGCTCTGGGTGGATTAATCAATAACTGTTTAGCCCAAAAGACTTCCATATTGGTAATACTCATCCAGCTGCATCAGATCTGCAGTAGGTGCAAGAGGGGAGGAAATTGGAATTGAGCAAGCAATTCATTATACTATGACTTTTAATCACCTCCCCTCTTCTCGTCTTTCATCCTCTCTTCATCTGTTCATTTTTCCATCTCAGCCTCAACGTTCACTCTATAACACAGAAATCCATCGCTTCCTTCCTCGCCATATTGTGATGTTTCTTTTGTATCCACCAGTTTAACATCATTTAGCTTTTCACATCTACTTTGTTTTCAGTCTAAAGCATGACGTGTTTACAACTTGTGTTTATTTCTTTGTTGCTTAGTTTGAGGTGACAAAGCATACAATCACTTTTAACTCTGTTGGTTGCTTATTTAATTTGTTTGTGACCTGATTTTCTTTTCTTGTTTTTTCTTTTTTTTTTCTTTTTTTGAGGGTCCTGACCTAAGCTTGACCTGGCCTCTCCTTCTACCTTGTCTATATTTGCCCAATCAAACGTCCTAGTTTTGTTCCCCCCCCCCCCCCCCCCCAGCTGTTATTCGCTCAGCCTGAAAAGTCCAGATGGCGAAGACTTAGACACATGCACACAAACGTGCATATACACACACACATTTCTCCATGATTTTTTACCATCACTTTCTCTTTTCTCTCTCATTACCGATAAAAAGCCCCAAACAACCACTTTTTTGATAAAGTTTTTCTGGGCGCTTTTTTGCCTTACCACACCATCTTTAAAAAACCTCTGGTTGACTTTTTTGACAATTTTTCTGTTTTCAGGGAGAAAGAAAGCGTTGGTCCCTTCCCAAGGCTTTGCGTATGTCGTTCCTTTTTTTTAATCTGTGGCCTTGATGGAGGTCGGTTGATGTCTTTCCCTCCTTATTGGGCGTGTTTTAAAATGACATCACACTCCTGATCCCATTGGTGGATCCGTAAGGGTTGGGGATATTTTATTGCCATGGCAATATCTTTGTCACATTTTATCCTTGAAAACATGATTTGCTCCCTAATATAACTGCATCTTAATTTCCAGCGAAGAACTTTTTTAGATTCTGTATTGGTGACTGGATATCTACACTTTTTAGTTGCTTGTTTTTTTGGTTTCTGCCTTGCATGAAGACTACATTCTCCTTTTTTATAGGCTTTATATCAGTGTTTTTGTTTTTGTTTTTCTTCCCATTTCTAAATCAGGAAGCTAGCCCTTGTTTTGGGGCAGATTCTTGCTGACAGTGGTAGAAACTTGTTAATAGATTTGACTCCCTTTGTAGCCCTGTGTTCAGCTTGTTTTTGCTGTGAACCCCCTCAGATTCATTTACACTTTATGCAGTTCTTACCATTTCTATGTTGGTGTATTTATGGACTACACCCAATTATCTGATGTCTTCGACTTTTGTGTAATTGCTCTTTCTTCCTCACTATCTTTCTGTGTGACTCCCTCTCCTCTCTCTCCTGTGTTCTACTCTTCCTCTCCATCCCTCAATTCATCCAGGTGCCCTCCAGATAGAGATGAGCGAGGAGTCAGACCAGGGGAAGTATGAGTGTGTTGCCACCAACAGCGATGGGACACGCTATTCCACACCAGCTAACCTCTATGTCAGAGGTAAGAGGGAAATAAAAACCAGACTCTTAGTGCAAGTACAGCACTTAGCTTTAAGGATTCATGGATGTGCAGATTGATACATCTATTCCTAGAAGATATTCTTATATTTTTTTAATAGACGTCTTCTGCTAGGAATGTGCGTTTATCATATTAATATGATATGATGATATTAAACCTGCCTTGTTTAAAGATTCTTAGCTGTAGAGCCATAAAACAGGATGGTTTTAAATGAGAGCTCAGCTCAGGCTGGGCTGAATGTTTCACTCAGGCTATTAATCTCTCTGCCCTCCCTTCTTAGCCTTTAGACCTCTGAGAAAAAAACAAATCATTGTCTGGTTAAGACTTGTGTTTCTCCCCAAATCTGACAGGCATCTCATCTCCTCAGGAACTGTCTCCTTCAACACGCACAAACACACATACACACATCCACCAAATGTTTGAGTCTTGGAGACATTTTTATTCCTGTGGCCTTTTGCTCTGTTGTCTGCCCACCCCTGAAACAAAATAAAGGCTTTAAACAGCGTAGCATGCTTTTCTGACTCCAACATTGCTCCCAGGGATACGAAACAAACTCACACACGACTGGATGCACACACATTTATGCTACACTAAAAGACACTATACAAACACACGTGCATGCACACACACACACAAACAGTGCAGAGGCAGTGATGTGTGTCTAACAGTGCTTGCAGGGCCAGTAAAACCTTGCAGTGCTGCTCTGTGAGTGTTTGACAGGCGGTCTATGGAGACAGCTGGCTGTGGAGACTGCCTTAAACAGGCTTTCAACGACACACTGGCCATCTATGGACTCTGTTTCTCTCTTTGCACTCTTCATTTCTTTCTTTCTTCCTGTTTCTTTTTGGTTATCTCTCTCTTTCGGTTGTCACCTTGCCATGCTCCTTTGTCTAACTTGTTTTCTCTCTTTGTCTCCCGTCTCTTCTCTGATTTTTTTCCGTTTTCCTCTCTTTTCTCTCCTCCTCCCGATGTGCTCTGTCCTACCTCCCTCTGCAGAGCTGCGAGAAGGTTGGTACAGTAACAACTGTGTGGTTGTTTGAACCTCTCCCGAGTATATTTTCTTTTCTTCCATTAAACTGTCATTTGTGTTTGTGTGTTTTTTGCTGTTTTATGTGCGGTACTGAAGGTTTAAACCTGCCTGTACAGTTTACTCCTTTGAGATATACTGTACCCTGCTTTCCTTTTTTCCCCTGTGAGTGCATGTGTGTTTGCTGTGAGGTTGTTGGGTGTTTTTTTGTGAGTATCTTTTGTGTTTCAGTTCATAAAATATTTAATGGAGTATACCTAAAAACAACATGAATAAAACATTTTGATATCACATGCACCCTAGTGGTGATGTACTAGACTGTCTGAATGCTTGCAGTCTTCTTTGAATGCCATAAAACTTCATCTAAGAGAACATGGAACAAAAACATAAAATCATAGACACTGATGTTCTGCACTTTGCTGAGCTACACAGTCATGAATTTCTAATTACCTCTCTTCTCTTGCCTTCCTGCTTTCATTTCTGTCTGGTCCAGTGCGTCGTGTCCCCCCTCGCTTCTCCATCCCCCCAGCGGACAGCGAGATCATGCCAGGGGGAAACGTCAACATCACCTGCGTTGCTGTGGGCTCCCCTATGCCGTACGTGAAGTGGATGCTCGGAGCAGAAGACCTGACGCCCGAAGATGACATGCCCATCGGCCGTAATGTCCTGGAACTGACTGATGTACGGCAGTCCAACAATTACACCTGCGTCGCTATGTCAACGCTTGGCGTGATCGAGGCAGGGGCACAGATTATTGTGAAAGGTGGGTTACCGGCGTGGGTTTACCGGCGTGGGTTTACCGGCGTGGGTTTACCGGCGTGGGTTTACCGGCGTGTGTACGAGCGCTGACGAGGATAGAGCATTTGAGCTAGAGAGGAAGTGATGTTTTGACCTTGCCTCCAGAGAGACTTTGGTTTTCATGAACGCAGAGGACAAAACACAGTGTAGCCTTTCGTCTTCTCTGACGAGGACTTGGAAAACAAATTCCATCACAAAAGAAATATAAAAAAGACTATTAAATCTCTTTGCTCTGTTTCATATATGCCACATCACCAGAAGAGGAAATAAGGAAAATCCTGTTAAAAAATAATGAAATACGGAAGAAATAAAAGTCCTACCCAGAAGTATATCTTGCTGGAGGACAGCAGTTTTCTCCAGCCATTTCTGCAACATGAGTCTAATCTAATCAAGAATTGTTTTTCTCTGTCAAAACTCTGTTTTCTATCGGGACCTGTTTCAGTAACTAATTAATGATCATTAAGTCTGTATTTAATTTAACTTTGTCAGTATTCAGGGGGTTTAATTTGGATTAAATATAACAATTGTTGAACTGAGTATATTTTTTTATATCTTTTGTCAAATTCTTGTAATTGCTGTATAAAGATTATGTTCACTGTATAATTATAGGACACTGAGATGGTGTCGTTATGTAAATGTTTTTATCAGCAGATGTTGACTTTCTTGTTTTACGAGTACAGAGGGATGTTATAAATCTATCCGATGGTTTCTTATTGATAAAGGGATAGTTTGTAAAAAATATCAGTCTCCTCTCTCTCTCTCAGCTCTGCCGAAGGCCCCTGGTAACCCTGTGGTGACGGAGAGAACTGCAACAAGCATTACACTCACCTGGGATTCTGGCAATCCTGAGCCTGTCTCCTACTATATCATACAGGTGTGTAACAGACAAAGAAGCCTAACTGCATGTGCACACAGGTTTTTTGACACACAGAACTTCAGATGGCTAAAGCTGCAATAGATCTTTATACAGAAAATGGACTGCATTTATATATATATATATATATTATATGAGCTGCAAAAATAAAAGAGTTCATTGTCTCTCCTGATAGTAATAAAGTCACCAAATTACTCAAGATGAAATCTACTGTCTGGAGTACTCTCTGCCCATAAGGAGTAATGAATTGAAATGTTAAGAATGAGACAGACTGCAGCACTGAAGCAATGACTATGAAAAAGCAGGACTCCCACATTAGATATGTGGTATCTCACATTTCATTCTGTATCTTTTGGTGGAAATCTTGTTTGTTGGTTAATAAGAGCATGGTGTTTATTGGTATCACACTGATAAACTGTGTATATACAGACAGAGATATATGTAGAGCTTCCTCTCTACAAAGTAAGCTAATGCAGCTTTAAATCATAATGATCTTCATCTCTGTTCCCTCTTCTTCTCTTGTTTTCTTCCAGCACCGTGCCAAAGGGTCAGAGGACCCGTACAAAGAGATTGATGGCATCGCCACAACGCGCTACAGTGTGGGCGGCCTCAGCCCATATTCCCACTACGACTTCCGGGTGGCGGCTGTTAACACCATCGGCCAGGGACCCTCCAGCGAGGTGGTGGAGGCTCGCACAGCTGAGCAGGCCCCCTCCTCACCTCCTCGACAGGTCAGGGTTCTATCATTTGGAAGAAAAACATTATATTTAAAGATGCAATTTTGGTCCTGTACAAAAACAAGTTTTCAACTCAAGCTTGGTCGTTATACATCGCAGTATGATTAGCTGCCTGTTATTCTAATAGACATACCAGTGCGTTGTATAAATGTTGTTTTCAATGTGTAACTTTCAAACACTCGCCTTACGTTGCCTTTACTAAAAAAAGTAACCTAACTTTCTTCATACATAACTTGCTCCAGTGAAATTACAGTACATTTTATCCCAGCGCTGCGTTGCTGAAGTTCTTCCTGTTTGACCTGCAGGTCAGAGGTCGTATGCTGAGTACTACAACAGCAATCATCCACTGGGATGAACCAGAGGAACCTAACGGACAGGTGGTGGGCTACAGAGTCTACTACACCTCAGACAACATGCTACAAGTCAACCAGGTGTGTACCTCTTTATCAATCACAGCTGACTGATAACTTATGTTTTCTGCATGTATCTAATACATAAGTGTGCATCTGTGTGTCTGCTTGCATTCATCCATTGTGTATTGTGTTGTGCAGTGGGAGAAGCAGATGGTGCGCAGTGCCAACTTCATCACCATCCAGGGTTTGACTCCTAACAAGACTTATTACATCAGAGTGCTGGCCTTCACCTCTGTAGGAGACGGACCTCTGTCCCAGGACCTGCAGATTATAGCCAAGACTGGAGGTAAGAGACGGGAAGCGAGAGAGGGAAGTACCATGACAGATATACCATGCTATTCTAAAAATGTATTCACTTATGCAAGCCAAAATTCCAGGGGGCACAATTAGAGCGGGGGTCATGCGAGTCCTGGGAGAAATGAAAATGAAAATAATGAGTCAATTTTCTGCAATATGAAATATTGTTAAAAGTTATTTTAAAACTTCACTAAATTAGTTTTTGTAGCTCAGTAATCTCCCACTTTATATTAGGGTAAATACTGTGTATTTATTTAGAGATTTTCATGTCAATCATTTGTACTATTACTCACTGGGCGGGTGTGGCTCAGGAGGTAGAGTGGGTCTTCTTTCCCTCGGAAGATTGACGGTTCGTACCCCTGCTCCTACAGACAACATGTCGAAATGTCCTTGGGCAAGATATTGAACCCCAAATTGCTTCCTAGTGTGAGTGTGTGAATGAGCATTAGATTATACCCTGAGGAAAAATGTGGCACCTTGTATGGCAGCCCTGCCATGAGTGTATGAATGTGTGTGTGACTGGGTAAATGTTGGCATGAAGTGTAAAAACAAATCTTTGAGAGGTCGGAAGACCATTTACCATTACTTAGTTCACTACCTCACAAGTTTCTACACTGCTGCTTCACCCAAAGAATTGAAGGGACATACATTCATATAGAAATTCTACAATGCAACTAAGCGGCAATTTGTAATCATCCCTTGATTGGTTTTAAATGGTTTTATGAAAGATTAAATCTCTGAGATAAAAATAGCCCATCACTTTAAATGTCCCTGTGTTTCATGTTTCTTTTCTTTGGTTTAAATGTAAAACAATTTCAGTTGCATGTCTTTTATGAAAGGGCTTTACAAATAAAGTGTATTATTATTATTATTATTATTATTATTATTATTATTAGCCCCCCCCCCAGTTTAAATGGACATGACGGTTCTTAATTTATCTGCTATCCTGTTTTTCCTCTCTGTAGTTCCATCCCAGCCATCAGAATTTAAGGGTGAGGCCAAGTCTGAGACCAGTATCCTGTTGTCTTGGGTGGCCCCACCCCAGGGTGGCCCTGACAACCAGATCACAGGATATGAGCTGGTCTACCGACGAGCTGACGACACAGAGGAGGTAAGATAAGAGGGAGAGACGGACGGATTCGTAGCTGAGAGGACTGTTTTGCTGGAATAATACATTCACGGATGATTGGATGAATAAATATATGTATGGCCAGGCAAACAGCAGATCAATTGTTCTTAATATTAAAAGTTAGCTCTATAAAGGATGCTTTTTTTACAACACCCTGTGGAAATAGTTAATAGTTATTTTTTCTCACAACCTGATGTCTCCCACTGTCCCACCTTTCTTCATGTCCTTTCAGAAGAAAGTGAGCTTTGAGCCTGTCACCTCCTACCTGTTGAAGAACCTAAAGCCTTTCTCCACCTACACCTTTCAGCTGGCTGCCAAGAGCAAGCATGGAATTGGGGCGTACACCAATGAAGTGTCCATCGACACGCCACAGACGCGTAGGTTCAACCACAAATACTTGTGTGGGTGCGTGTTTGAGAGAGAGAGAGAGAGAGAGAGAGAGAGAGAGAGAGAGAGAGAGAGAGAGAGAGAGAGAGAGAGAGAGAGAGAGAGAGCGAGAGAGAGAGAGGTTTCAATTTTGACAATGCAAAAAGGGGGAACTGATACAAAAACTGAACCATAAATACATGAAATGCCACATCTGATTATCATAGATTTGTATGTTACAAACAGTACCTGATAAGACATTTGGCAGTTACTTTTTATGCATTGTCATAAAGGAGCCGTCATGAATCCAGACCTTAACTGACCTCAGATTTGATATTTCAACAAATATATAATTTATTCCTAGAACTTAATACCACATATGGTATTTCAGCAAATATAGTACCAGACAGATTAGTGATGAAAAAAAGTAAACAATACTTAATTTGTTGGCTACCAATCTGAGGTCTGTAAGAGAATCAGTAAAAACAAGGTAAGAAGCACGAGGTTGGTAGATAGAGATGAGAACTCCATCATGGATCACAGAGGCTTGGGTAGGCTGTAAGGACAAGTAAGTTATGGGCAGGTATGTTTGTGTGTTAAAGCTCTAGTCAGTGTTTTTGTGTTGCATCACTTTTAAGTCATTCACTTGTTTTCATGAATCAAACATTTCTACCAAACAGAAGTTGACACTCATCATTCAGTATCTTTGTTAAGCCACATTTGTCTAGTCACATGGTCATTTTTCGCAAGAGCTTTCTGTTCTCCAGTGTTTTGTTTTCATTTTATGTTTCTTTGTCTTTTGTTCTCTGTCTCTTGTCTGCTCAATTTCATCCCCATTCCTTCACGGCAAACCTCACCTCCTCACCTCTCCACCCACAAATAACAACATGCACACACAACCAAATTACATTTACCCAAACAACCCCTACTGTGCTTCCTCAAAACTGGCCAATCAGTTCCTTCAGCACCTCCCCAGGACATCACATGCACCAGTCCTAGTTCTACCAGCATCCTGGTAAGTTGGGCTCCACCTCCTCTGGAGTTTCAGAACGGCATCATTACCGGATACTCCATCCAGTACTCCACTACCGAGGGCAACAAAATCTCTAAAAGAATCGATGGAATTCTTCCGGAAAGTTCCCCGTATCTCCTGGAAAACCTAGAGAAATGGACTGAGTATGGCTTAACAGTACGGGCCCAGACGGAAGCTGGGGATGGACCAGAGAGTTTACAGCTGCTTATCCGCACCGAGGAAGATGGTATGTTCCCAAACAAACCCCCATGCCTGTCTTAAGATGGTCCGCCCCACTAACAATGGCTACCTCACTAACATAGAACTAATGAGCGCAAAGCACCCTAAACTAACAGCAAGTTTCTTCCACTGGCCATTAAAGGCATTTTGTCTATCCTTGAGCTGAAATCTGAACGGATGATGCATTTAAGAGCCACTGTCAGACCCTCCAGTTTTGAAAACCTCTCCTTTATTCCTTCATATCTACCAGAAACCTCCAACATCCGGAACCTTCCTCCTGCTACTTCCCTCACCACTGCTTTCTCGTTGACAAGAGAAAGCAGCAACCCTTTTTTCTCCAGCAGATGTTTTTATCCTCTCTTTTACCAATGTCTTTTTTCCGCACTTTTCCCTTTCTTATAAAATCCCCTATTTTTTGGGTTGGAATTTCCCACTATATTCTCCAGTAGCAATACCAAAGCAAACCCTATGGCTGCAGCTGTACCTTGGCCTTTCCACACCTTGGCTTTTCTCACTGACCGTCTGCACTTCCAACTCCTCTCCAATTATTTGAATATCTTAAAGCTAACTTTAATCTGTGTATTTTATTGTGTCTTGAGTCATTTGTAATATAAAAAAATAATAATAATAATTTGACATTGATGCTTAATATCCCATCCTCCCAGTGCCTCCTTTTTCCAGTTTGGTGACCCTTTTTTTTCCGATATATATATTTCTCTTTGGGAGAAGTGTAGTTCTTGGCAGCTCGATAGAGGTTTTTCTTGATAACAGTATTTTCTCTTTGACTGTCTGCCACTGTTTATCAGCCCGTGGCAACAAATCCTTTTCTATCTGCCATTCTTATCTTTCTCTACATTTGCTTCTTATCCTCCACTGCTTTTTTCCTCCATGTTTTTCCTCAAGCACTCTCATTTTTTTTACTATTTTGACTTTTTTCCCAGACATCAGGGCAGTTTTAGACTTTTTGGAGGGTTGTATTTTTACATTTTTTTCAGCTTTGGGTATTTTTTTTTATCTGCCCCTAAAACCAATATATTTTTGATTAGAAAAAGTGAAGGCCTTTACTTGAGAGGTTTGAGTGCCCATCATCTGTGACCGTTGACCTCTATCCTAAAATGCATTTTTAGTTCCAAGTGGTCCTCCGCGAGGGGTGGAGGCCGAGACTGTGAACGCCTCGGCCGTTAGGGTGAAATGGCGAGCACCGGCGCCCGAACGGCAGCACGGTCAGGTCCGAGGTTACCAAGTCCACTATGTGAGGATGAACTACGGAGAACCTCAGGGTCAGCCGTTCATCAAAGACATCCTCATAGAGGACTCTCAGGTAACACTGAACTGTTTTATGAATGCCTTATAAAACCCATATTTTATATGAGCCCCATTTTTATAACAAAGTAATATTTATTGTAAATTATAATATTAAGTTCATAGTTCCATTAAAGCCATAAAAACGTTATGAGCTCCCTCAACACGTGGGTTGTTTTAAACAAACATTATTGACATTTTAAGAAATATGCTTTTTTGCCTTTTGGCAGATAGTTCAAACTAATACTTCTGCGGCAATAAAAGATTAACTTGATTTAACTTGAGTGAGAGGTCTTTTAGATCATAACCCAAATATTAATAACTGTGTTTTTCTCTCTTTCTTTTACTCTTTTCTCTATACTGTTCCATCGTTCAGTGGGAATATGATGACTCAGCTGAATATGTGAGTAAACCCTTCTTTAAGCCTATTATTTAATGGTGATAACAACAAAGCACATAGAGTAGATGAGTCATATTTATGAGATTGTAGCTTTTAAATCTCCTGTGACCCGAGCGAGGGCTTAAAACCAAGCAGGAAGTCCCTTTTTCATTTCTGCAGTGTGTGTTCTCCAGGATTTTTAATAAAGGACCCTAGATAAATGATGACAAGAGTCATCTGTGGGGTATTGCCAACATACCAACAAGATATTTATGCTTTCTGCAGGCCAAAAAATGAAGAAAAAATGGTTTGTTTAGTGTTTAGATGGAGACCAATTGAGGGCACAGAGAAACAGCCTTTTGAAGCTGACAGTGCTTTTTGTTGCTCTGCAGGAGGTGATTCTTGGAGACCTGAAGGCGGACACAGCCTACTCTGTATCATTGGGGGCTTACACTGCTAAGGGCGATGGTGCTCGCAGCAAACCGGTTACTGTCTGTAGCGCCATGCCACGTAAGTGTGTCTACACGGACTCTTTCCCAAACGTAACGATTGACACTGAGCCAAGAAAGTACACACAGACACACACAACTAGTAATGATCTAATGACTAAAGCATCGCTAATGATCATTTGAGGCCATTAAATAATTGAATTGGTTTATGTCTCACTCTGTATGTAACACCTTGATATGCCAGAAAGAAACCAGTCATTTGGTGCCGCCATATTAATCATATTTTGCTTGAGGTTATGAATAATGTGCTTTGCAATTATCCTCTAATTATCTTTTCATCTTTCTCTCTCTCCTGCTCTTCCTATTTCCCTCTTTCTAGTGCCTGAGAAGCCCAAATTGACAGTGAGTGCCACTGATTCAGGTACCGCTCTGCTTGAGTGGTACCCACCTCCCAACCCACCCACCCCGCTCCTGGGGTATCGCCTCACCTTCGGACGCATTGACGTCCTTCCCTTCACGGTGGTGGAGTTCCCCACCAAGGAGAACCGCTACACCGCCCAGGACATCCACAAGGGAGCTAACTATGTGTTCAGACTCTCCTCCCGTAACAAAATGGGCTACGGAGAGGAAGCTGTAAAGGAGGTGACTACTCTAGAAGACGCCCCAAGTGGATACCCAGAAAATATTATCTCAGATGAGGCTTCTGCCAACTCCCTCAGGCTGGCGTGGAAATCAGTCCCACTAATTGAGCAAAATGGGAAAATCATGAAGTACTCAGTGCTGTACAAGGATATAAACAGTCGAGGGAACGCCTCAGAAGTTGTGGTGCCCGCTCCAGGGTCGAGTGTTTTGTTGGAGGGTCTGAGTGCCGATACTGTGTATGATGTCAGGTTGTGCGCATTCACAGCTGTCGGCCCCGGGCCGTTCAGCCCCAGTGTCCAGTTTAGGACGCAGCGGCTAGACCAAGGTAGGACTCACTTTCTAACAAGCCATCTTCATTGCTCAGGATGCAACACGCGCTTCCTAACAGCACATTTGTGCATACATTGTGCACTCTAAAGTCCCACTTGCACACACACACACACACACACTCAGACACACAACATCTGGTGACAACATCCTAAGTGTCGTTTTTTCGTTGTCTTGTCACTGTAGTCTTAGACACAACATCCTTTTCCCAAAGCAAGGTAAGAGTCTTGGGTCTTGGGCGAGAATCCCTGTCCAGTCACACTCACTGTGGGTTGATCAGAGCAGATAGCTAGCTTGAGACTGGTACTAGAGAAAGATACACAGGTAAGGCCATTACTTCTGGTTCAGCAGAGAGATTACATTTTCATGTTTGGTTTTTTTTGTACCCTAGTTTTTGCCACCAACTTCAGAGTAAAGGCTGCCATGAAGAACTCTGTTCTACTGTCCTGGGAGATCCGAGACAAGAACCCTGCCCAGCCATTCACCGTAAGTAGCATTTTATCATATTTAAATGTAGTTAAATAAAAAAAACAGAATCCAAATAGGCCATGTCTCAAATGGTGTACAAACAAATAGGATACAAATAAAGGATGGGGAGAAGGAAATTACCTAGCATTGACTGTAAATTCAGCATAGTACTATTTTTCTCTCTGTGAGGTTGCTGTTAATGAAACTCAACACTTCCTGACTTGATAATGTCTTGCAGGCATATAATGCCTGGAGGCTTTTGATGTATAATAGATAGAGGTGTTTAGTTTAAAAGACTACAGGCAAAAACATGGAGACTTTGTACAAAAGTATAATAAAATATACTAATAAAAAAGAACAGCCTCTGCAAAATAAACTTTCTGTCGATGTAAAAGAAGACATTTGGAACTATTTGAGAACTCACAGCGTGTGCTGCGTTGTGTGTTTTACCTTATGTTGTATTCAATTTTACTCTCAAACTATGTGACCTTTCCCATGTCCAGATTCTGTACGGAAAAGGCCAGTCTGTGGAAGTGGATGTGAAGCAGACTCAGAAGCTGATCACTGGCTTGGAACCGGACACACAATACTCCTTTCTGCTCACCAACCGGGCTAACAGCGCTGGGGGGCTGCAGCACCGTGTCACCGCCACCACTGCACCAGACATCTTAAAAACCAAACCCACGGTGGTGGGAAAGACCAACGCAGACGGCATGGTGACTGTGCAGCTCCCGACTGTGCAGACCACAGCCAAAGTCAGGTAGTGATGATGGATGAGAGTGAGGGGAGTGAAAGTGAAGAAATGGCTTTAATGTAATGATTAGATGAGAGTATTTTTTGTTGTAACCTTTGCAGAATTTGATCCAATTCCACTTCTTCCTCCTGCTGCTGCTTTTCATTTATTGGATAATCAGGAGGGATTTCTCTGAGAACTCCCACAACAAGCCAAATGAAAGCACAAAGCTGATAATCTCATCTGATTTTTTTTTTAACTAATAACAAATATAGATACCAAGTGGAAGCAATCCTTCAGCCTTAAAGCACAACCTGGTTTACTCCACTGCTATAAAACATGTTCTCACAGGCATTTTCCTGCAGTTTGTCCCTGTCACAGGGAGTGTTTTGGGGATTCTTTGAGTCTCAAACAGCATTTTTCTCTTTCACTGTCTATAGACACAAGAGTCTTTTCCCATTTCAGATGTCTTCATTCCAGATAGTAACACAAACTGTTTTCAGCTGGATGTTGAAATTACTAAGTGACGATAATAAAACTAACTGTATGATTTTAAAAAATCTGATTAGTTTTTTGGAGATGTCTAGATTGAACTAAATCTCTCTCCTGCCTGAATACAAAACAAATGCCAGATTAAAGCACATATTATTTTACCTTGCTTGCAAATTCTAATTTTCTCACATTTGACAGCTACTTTCTACTGTATCACTCGACATAGTGGCGTTGCACTCTGCACACTGGAGTGTGTCATCTGAGGATCAGTGCCTTCATTGCGTAGCGGGGGCTTATTTTCTCACTACTTTAGAAAAATTCCCCTACCCCAGTGGTATTATTGTTTTTGTCTCGCACGTGGCTTCAGACATGGCCCTCTGTTCCAAAAACAGCCAGACTGTTTAGATTCAGAGTGCCGTTTCACAGCTGTTGATGCTGCTGCTGCTGCTGCTGCTGCTACCGCTGCTACCGCTGCTGCTGCCACTACCGCTGCTGCTGCTGCTGCTGCTACTGCTGCTGCTGCAATTTCAGGAAATATTCTGCTGAGAGTTAGAAGTCAAGATCAATCCCGCTCGCATGTGTGTACGGTAAATATGAAGATAAGATAAATCTTTATTCATACCCAGAGGGCAAATTTGGTTGTTGCAGCAGCAGAAGGACAGCAATAGTACAGATGAATAGAGAAGTAAAATAAATAAATAATAAGAGATATATAAAACAAAAATATGAATGGAACAAATAAATAAATATGATTACAATGTAAAGTGACAGTGCTGTACAGTAAATATGAAGTTACCAGCAGCTGCTTTGTTTAGCTTAGCTTAGTTTAGCTAACACAGCTAGCCTGGCTCTGTCTGAAGGTAACAGAATACACCTACAAATACCTCTTAAGCTCAATAAATAAACAACTGAAGTAAACTGACTAAACAAAAAGATATAACGTGTTAATTAGTGAGCAGATTGTGTTACTTTCCGACAGAGCCAGGCTAGTTGTTTCCCCTTGTTTCCAGTCTTTAGGCTAATATAGGCTAATATAAGCTAAGCTCACCGGGTGCTGGCCGTAGCTTCATATTTACAGTAAAGACATGAATGGCATCTATCTTCTCATCTAACTCTCAGAGAAGAAGAAAATAAGTGCATTTCCAAAAATGTGGAACTATTCCTATAAATGTCAGAGAATTGATCTTTCTCTGGGGACTGAAATAGTAAAAGAAAATGCCTAGTTTATAGTGTATTTCCTTAAGCCTGAATCCAGTGCATGCTGTGTTTCAGGGGTTACTATGTGGTGGTGGTGCCACTGAAGAAGCAGAGAGGAGGGAAGTTCCTGAATCCCTGGGAGGAGCCCGATCAGATGAACCTGGATGAGGTGAGACATGCAGCAGATAGCTAAATAAGGAATTATGATGGACGGGGGTAATTGCGGAGTAAATTTTGACACTATTGATATAAGTACGTTTATGGTGTTGGATATTGTTGGCCAGCTATGGACTGGCCACTACTATTAATCATTGTGGATTTCAACTCTTGTAAAAAATTACCGTTTTTATTTTGATTGTGATTGAATTGTCTCTGTACTGTTTCTTGGAAACTCAGATATCCCCATGAGGGACGAATAAAGTATTTGGATTGAATTTTCAAGTCACATACAGGACAAATTGGAATAGTGCTGAGTCTACTGGCAGGGTTTTTTCCCATCTGTCAGACTATTTGTGTCTTATTATGCAAAGGTAGACGACCTGAGCCATCCATTGCCTGTTCAATCCAAACAATGCTTTCACAAAGCATTTCCCATCTAATTCCACTTCCTGCCTCTTTCTAAAGACTTCATCGCCTCATTACACCGTTCTGAAAGCACATTCATGTGTGTGAGATGAGTTTCAATAGAGTTTTTATGGTGCCGACTGTCTCAATGGATGAATGCAGTAGCAATTCAGTTGATGATGAAGACATTTGTGCTAAGGTGATAATGCTCTATACAGCCCATTGTTCCTTCACCGATGAGGGTTTTTGTGTGAGGGAAAATTGCCAAAACTGACCTTCTTTTCCAGGGTTTTTTGTAATAAAAACTCAGAAACGTGTTATTTTCCCATTTTCTATCATTTATTACCTTTTTGTCAAACTGTCTACCTTTTGTTTCAATTATCTATATCCTCCTCCCTCTCCTCTGTTTATCCCTATCTTCCCTTTTAGCTCCTGAAAGAGATCAACAGGACCAGTGTCAGTCGTGCCCTCCGCATCCGCAGACAGGCTGGCCAATCAGACCCTAGGGCTTATGTCACTGCTCACTTTAAGACCCTGCCCCTGGAGTTCACACTAGGTGATGGGCGAAACTATGGTGACTTCCGCAACCGTCCCCTGCAGAATGGACAAGAGTATGTTTTCTTTGTGCTCGCGCTGCTCGACCTCTCTGAGAACGTGAGTAAAAACACAAACACAGCCACACAGTTCAACCGTCTAAATGCAGCTTTGTCTTAATACATAAAACCACGTCTTCCTCCAGACTATGTACGCCACTAGCCCTTATTCCGATCCCGTGACCTCATCGGATGTGGATCCTCAGCCAATCGTTGATGAGGAAGAGGGTCTGCTGTGGGTGGTGGGACCTGTGTTAGCTGTCATCTTCATCGTCTGCATCGTCATCGCCATTCTCCTCTTCAAGAGGTAAGGACAACATGATGGAGCTAGGAAGACGGGAAAAATGGTTTAATAAAGTATTGTGATTAGTGAGAGAAGGAGCAAAGGAATCAAAAAGAGACAGGGGGAAAGATCAAGAATGTTGGTTCATACAAGAAAAGAAAAATAATTACAAAGGTAGCTTACGTCTTCAAGGGCAACAGATGCTCTACAGGGAATTACTTGTTTTTATTTCCAATTTGGCTTGTTGCTTGTTGCTCCTCTGTGTATTTAACTCAAAATGTTCTTTGGATAGTAAAGTATATTCCCTTTATATTTTAATATATTCCTTGCCTGTAGTTAGACTGTTCTATCTCAAGCAGCAGTTCTTAAATCACCTTTGACTGAGCAAGGTCATGAACAAGTAATGATGTAAGTTATCTCTCAGCCAGGTACGCACAATTTATAATCCTTTACTTAAGTTATCTGGACTATTGCTTTAGGGCAGGGATTTTCAAAGTCTGACATTGTGGGCTCCCAATCAGACAGAATTAAGACAACTGTGCCCCCTTCCCCCCAGCTCCCAACACCCCCAGTCTACTCTAATGTCAAAAAGTATTGAGAGTGCAACAATTTAAAAGTTTAATTAATTGATGTTTGTTACTTTTGTTACTTTGTTTGTTCCGTTCCCATAATGCTTTGGGATATGTAAACAGGTAGTGTGTTTTAATGAAGTTAGTATAGTAAGTTAGTTTGAAGCCAGATTTATTAGCGATGGTGTAAGTCTGACAATATGTGTATCATGTTTGTTTGTTCAGAAGTGACTGAGTTATGACTCAGGAGGAGGAGTGTGAAATTCCACGCAAATTACGGCAAACTGTCCGTAATGATTTGAAAAAGTACTTCAACAAGTATTTTACTCTGACGCCTCTCCCCCCGCGGCCTCCTTTCAACTCCCCCAAACCCCTCTCAGTTTGAAAACCTGTGCTTTAGTGGGTACATAGTCTGGACCTAGACCTCAAATATATATAAATATATTCAAAACCTTTTCTTTCCTTTTTTTACCTCAGAATCAAGCTGAGACTGAACAAAGCCCGGCTGGTTCATTATGTGTTTCCACTATGAAACACACAGGTCTAGCATTTAGGTATATTTATTGCCATCCTGTGCTGCTGCAAGCGACACAATTACCTTCCCAATCTGTTTGTTTACTAATCACATCTGAGTTTAGCTCACAAGTGAGCATATATATTTAACTGTGTGTTTTATTTAACAATTTATTCTTGAAATCTATATAAAGGGATCAAAGTTGGCTAACATAACAGATAGGAGAAGATAACATTAGCATTCATTAGCATTATTTATGATAATCATCAGCTTTGTTAATGCACTTAAAAAATTGCTGTGACTGTGGCATTGCAAAATGAACCTTGATGGTAATAATCTAAAGCCCTGAAGTGAAAACTGCTATTAATGTCTCACTTGTGGCTGAGTTGCACTTCGCAACATATTTCCAGTATGTTATTATATAGTAGCTGTCCCAGTAATAGGGTGTGCTGAGAGTTAATGTGTATGCAGTGTTGTGAGAAAGAGTTTTTGTCATTTAGCTTTACATTTGCTGTTTATATCTGTGTCTATAGAAGGTGCTATTTAACTTATCTAACATTGTAACATGAAAGTGATTAGCTTTAATGAGAGGGGGTCGAGCGATGAGATCAGCTATGCTTTAATCCCTGATGCTTTTTGATTGGACATTAATGTTATTCATCCTTGTCTGTCCTTTTATCTGCTCTACTCCCTGTTTGGATCCAGCAAACCTGACAGGTAAACAAACACTACCTATTACCATTTCCTCTGTCCTACAGGGGTATTTTCCTTGAAAAGCCTTTGCAAAAAATGCTTTGGATAATAGATCCCAGTAGAGTAAGGATTACCTTGATGTTTCTTTGATGATATTATAGTAACATGCATTGAATAAAGATATAAGGCATAACAGCAAATTGTTAGTATTCAGAGTACTGGGAGTCTGTGTGGATAAAAAAACACACATCCACCTCTTTCCCAGACAATGAGCCAGTCATAAACATTTTAAAAAGCTGCAACACTAAACCAGAAGTCAAACAAAGCTCAGGCAGAATTGAAACATACATTTCCTGAGAATTACAGCTATCCATGTAAATGTCCAAGGAGCAATTTTATGCAGCTTTTCTCAAAGATTTTACATTCAAATTACTCTGGCACATTTATTTCAACACAAATCCCCCAAAAATACAGGTAAGATTACAAATCCTACATTTTCCCAGATTTATCTTTTTTTCATGCAGTGAAATGTTTCCACTCATCAGGTTGAGGTGCATGTAAACGCTGCGTTTATTGCTGTTATTCCAGGAAAAGGGCTGAGGCTGAAGGCAGGAAGGGCAGTTTCCCCTGCAGCAAAGCCATGTCGTCCCACAATCCAACTGATCCCGTGGAGCTACGCAGAATCAACTTCCAGACTCCAGGTAAACTAGACACACCTACATACACATATGGGCACGAACAGCATGTGTAGTTCGATGTGTTTGTTGTTTTTATAAGATTAACTGTGGTCTTGTTTTACTTTTCAGCCTACCGTGTATCAGTGTACCGCGGTTATCGACGTTTGTCAAGTCAGTTGGTCTTAGTCCGCCTTAGATCTTCTCCTCTTTTTGCCGTCATTGTTTTTCTTTTTAATACATTTATGTTTTCTCTCTCTCTCTCTCTCTCTCTCTCTCTCTCTCTCTCTCTCTCTCTCTCTCTCTCTCTCTGTCTGTCTCTCTTTCCTTCTTTCTTTCCCATTTCAATGCTAACTAACCTTCCATCCCATATAGGATGCAGCTGCTTGAATTGACAACATTTCATCAAAATGCCTCTGGAATACTTCTTTAAAAAAAAACCTAAAAGAAAATGTTCATGCTAAATTTTTAACAGCCTGTGTCATAGTCTTTTCTTGTCTTCACCAGCAGTGTGCATATACTCTGAGGACATGTTATTGTGCCTCAGTAACTTTCAGAACACGCACATTGTTATTTTTTGTCTGCCTGGAGAGAAAATGGTCACTTAACAAAAAAAACACCTCCATTTGCTTCCTCCGCTGACTGTGGACAGAACACTAAACAACTGAGAATCCTTAACATTTTTCCTTTCAAAAACTTTAGTTGTACATGTATCTAAATGGCTCTTTTTCTATTTCTCTGCACGGGCAGGCATGGCAAGTCACCCGCCCGTCCCCATCTCTGAGCTGGCAGATCACACTGAGCGCCTCAAGGCAAACGACAATCTCAAGTTCTCTCAAGAGTACGAGGTAGGAATGCTGATTATCTGTCTCTGAAAATCTTTAACTTGGGAAATTCATCTGTTTTTGATGCAGTCACACACATATTTATCGTTGACTCGTCATATTTTTTAAGCTCAGTTTTGATTTCAGTGGCCGAGCTCTGTAGATTGAGCCTCATGCAGTGTCCACAGTTAAGTTGCACTTTGATTAATCCTGATAGAACGATACAAGATAAAAGCACATTTTCCTCTCTCTACTGTCTTGTCGTTATCTATACAAATAAAAGAGGGAAATTGAAATTGCAAGCTCAAAGAGAGTTTGCTTACAGCCAGATGGTTATCAAACCCTTATTTCTACGCTCTGGTGGAGAAAGAGGAGCAACAGAGATAGAAATAAAGAGTCCGTGTCAGACAGCAGACTCACCAAGAGATACAGGAAGCCAGTGTTCTCTCCAAAAGAAAAGACGCTTTTCGATTAGTTTCCTTCAACTTTCAGCACAGTTAATATGGAACAAAAAAGGCATTTACTTACAGATAACAATGTGCCTGAACTTGGTGTGCTGAACTGCGGAACTAAATAACAAAACAACACATGAGTAGAAATATTTCCCAACATGCTGGCTTTGTAGCAAACAATGCTAGCATTACAATGAGCCCCACAGAGAGCTATTAAAGGGGGTAAAAAATGTTTTCTTCTCCTCGCAAAAAAAAAGAAAGAAATCAGTTTAGTCCGACGGCCTCTGGGTGAAGAAGCAGACATAAGGCTCTAATTGGCTACCACAAGAGAGAGATAAATTATGTGTGACAGAGATACGTATATAGAAGAAGACAAGGACGCATTATGCATAGAGGAGAAAAACAGAGCAAGGATGTTTTAGGGAGAAAAGCTTTGGAAGAGAGGATAAAGGAGGGTGGAAGAGACAGTGAGGGAGAAGCTGTATGTAATTGTGGTGTGAGTTTTAACCACTCTGTTGAGCCTCACATTCTCTCCGCATGACTGTGTGCTTTGTTCGGTACTGAACCCTTAACGAGGGAACGAGAGAGATGGATGGAGGAGGGATTGAGGGAGAAAGAGAGGACAGAAATGATTGCGGTGTAATAATCAGACACACATGATGTTAGGCAGCGCGCGGAAAAGCAGTCTCAAACACACACATACATGCATGCACTCAAACAGTACCACTCCGGTCCATTTTATCCCTCACCAAACCATAATTATTTGTCGTAAAATATTCATAATTGCTAAATTGCTCTGGCTCTCTCCTCTTCGTCCCTCTCCATTGACAGCCCCATAATGACCTCATGTCTGCCTCTCCCAGCTAACAGCGATGGTTACACTGTAATTACCCTCCAGGAACTTAATGTGTTGGTCTAACACAACCATAATTTCTCTCCCAGAGGAATTTATTGCGCTTTTATCATCTTTCTCTGGTAGCGTTTTTTCTTTCTTTTTTGACGAAAGTGGAAAATCCCTAAATCGCTGGTGTTTCTTGAAACGAGATATCATATTTGTGGACATTCCAGTCCAAGTTCAATAATACCTTGTTAATTTTTTTATTTGCACTTGGTTTCTAATCGTGTTGTTTTGCTGTAGCAACACTGGACAATACGTGTGAGCTCAAATTCAGTTCTGGCATTTATCGACGCAATTATCTGTTTTATGAGGCAGATTTTAAGAAATAACAATATCCTTGCCAAAACTCAATCGTTTTAAGAAGTAAAATACTTATAGCATATGCATGATATTATTAGAGGATTAGATAATAGATACAGGAGTTTGAAAGTGTTACTTTCTGTTATTTTCTGTTGATGTTCTTTAACCTTGTCTTTTGCGTGTTGTAGTCCATCGACCCCGGTCAGCAGTTCACTTGGGAGAACTCCAACTTGGAGGTCAACAAACCAAAGAACCGCTATGCTAACGTCATTGCCTATGATCACTCCAGGGTCATACTCTCCAGCATCGAGGGTAAGAGTACCAGTACCAGTGTGCTTGAATGTGTGTGGGTGTATGTCTCGGAGCTCTTGTACTTCTATCTTTCTGAGGACTCACTTGAGAGTGAGTACATTTTTAGGAAGTGAGAGCATTTTGGTCACTTGGGCTGTTTGAGGTTTATGACTTGGTTTCAGGGTTAAGGCCAAGGGTTTAGATTGGGCATTTGGTTGTGATGGTTGCGGTTGGGAATAGAGGCTAGGGATTGCATTATGTTAACAAGAGTCATCACAAGTATAGAAGTACATGTGTATTTTAGTTTATCTGCATGAATATGTGTGTTTGTGTGTGTGTGTGTGTGTGTGTGTGTGTGTGTGTGTGTGTGTGTGTGTGTGTGTGTGTGTGTGTGTGTGTGTGTGTGTTGTGTGTGTGAGAGCTGCTGTCCATGATGGATGCGATATTAATAGTCCAAAGATGCATTTCATTGCCAATTGTCATTCACACACAAAGGGCTGTGCCTGCATCAGCCATAAAAAATATCACTTCAGGATACAAACTGCTGTTCCCACCCACTGTGTCAATTTGATATGGTCTCTCGCTTGACCATTTAAATGTCTATGGAGATAAATTAGGCCCACCTATTTACTGATATATATTTTTCATGGTTTGCCCATTTTACGAAATGTAGTCTTTTAAAACAAAAACAAATTGTCTCAGTCCTGCTCTTAGTGTGCGTTTTGAAGCTCACTCACCCACCTCAGCTGGGAAAGACCTGAGGCAGAGAAACTGGCAGCTCCAATGCAGAGAGAGGGAGGCAGTGGGAGGCCAAGCCCAAACAGATGAGCCTTATCTGGGCAGAGCATGTGTGAGCAGTCCTTCCACCCCCGCCTGTCCTGGAGCCCTGGCTGTCTGTCTTTCTTTCAGCTTAGAAAACACATATACTCTTGAGCATGTCCAAACACACACAAGCACACACACACACACACACACACACACACACACACACACACACATACACACACACACTCTCTCTCTCTCTCTCTCTCTCTCTTTCTCTCTCTCCTCTTCTTCTCTCTCTCTCTCTCTCTCTCTCTCTCCTCTCTCTCTCTCTCTCTCTCTCTCTCTCTCTCTCTCTCCTCTCTCTCTCTCTCTCTCTCTCTCTCTCTCTCTCTCTCTCTGTCTCCTATAGATTTAAAACACATGCCCAAGATGTGCACAAGCACAGATATGCACTTTTGCTCCCAGTCTCCTCCACAAATGCTGCATAAACACATACTCTCTGCCAAGCCAGTGTAGCCACCAAGTAACTGCAAGTGTGTGTGTGTGTGTGTGTGTGTGTGTGTGTGTATGTGTGTGTGTGTGTGTGTGTGTGTGTGTGTGTGTGTGTGTGTGTGTGTGTGTGTGTGTGTGTGTGTGTGTGTTTGTTTCATCTGCACAGTGCTTCTGCTATAGTCCCTTGCAATAAAGTTGTAGCACATCAAAGCATTTAGCCAAGCTGTCTTTTAAAGGCTGAGGTTGATAAACATATGTTAGAAACTCGTCTTACCGTCTGTCACCATCCCATTTAAAATTAATTGTGTAAACACCCTGCACTTCTCTGTCATTTAAATATGTGTGTGTGTGTGTGTGTGTGTGTGTGTGTGTGTGTGTGTGTGTGTGTGTGTGTGTGTGTGTGTATGTGTGTGTGTGTGTGTGTGTGTCTGTGCGATGGAGATTTGGGGTTTTTACGACTATGGGACTAAGTCGTGCTCATTCAATAAGCTGCAAGAAGAGAATCAGCTGCAGGAGTTTCTTTCCTGTCGGGATTCTACTGTTTGCTCATTGATTTCTATCTGTTTAAATGTAAACTGCTATCAGATGACTCAAAATTAGTTTTGTGTCCCACTTCGGCAGAATCTGTTTGCGGCTGAATGTACGCGTACACGTCTGTGTGTATGCCTGTGCGTGTACTTTGGTTTTTGGTGTATGTGTGCATGTTTGAGCTGTGACTCAGTGATTTTGGGGATTATGGTATTAGGCCCCAGATGAGCAGGACTGATCCTAAATCAAACACACACAGATGGTCTCTCACATCACACACACACACACACACACACACACACACACAATCCCTTCCAGGACAAGCAGTGTCAGCTGAGTCTTACACAGAGTCGGCCTTACAGTCATATTGCCATTCAAAGCGACACATCCAGAATATACTCAGATTAGGCCCATGATCGTTTTATCATGTATTATAAAACAAGACGGCTGAACAATCCAACACCAAAGGATTCTTGGCCCTGTGTAAATATTAATCTCCCTGCCATGACCTCAGATGCTCAGCACCCTTTATTACTGGGACATAAATCTGCTTTCATAGCAGTAGACTTTAAATAATCCATATAGATTATTTCACTGTGAATCAAAATAAGAATCAGGTTCATCTGCAAAGAAAATGACACGGACAGATACTGTTTCCATATGATCAGGACAGAATAATTCGACCCTGATGCCATTCATCATACATACTGTATGCTGCAGTGGAGAGACATTAATGCATATGTCAGCATCAGTTGCTTGGATTTCACCCACCTGTTCCTCTCTGTTTAGTCTCTCCCACCTTGACCGTCAAACTTCATTGTCCTCCTCACCTTGCACACATCTCTGTCCTTTCTTTTACACCATTCTCCGTGACTCACTCTTTTTCTTCATTATTCAGGTGTCCCAGGCAGTGACTACATCAACGCTAACTATATTGATGGCTACCGCCGTCAGAATGCCTATATCGCCACTCAGGGATCCCTCCCTGAGACTTTCGGGGAATTCTGGAGGTTGGTCTGGGAGCAGCACACAGCGAACATTATCATGATGACCAAGCTGGAAGAGAAATCACGGGTAAGAAATAGGGAGGGTGGAATAACATGGGAGTATGGGACAGCACGGACAGGTAAGCACAGCGCTAAACCAACACAATACTGACGCCCAAGACACGAAAAGGGAAGAGGAGGATGTAATAAAATTGAATCAGGCAGAAGAGGATGGAGTAGGAAAGGATGAGTCACTTTGGGAAAGGAGCAAATATTAGGATGTCATGATGCAATAGTAAGAAGTTTTTTTGTTGTTGCAAAGAGTTGGGATAGGACATCGAATGGTAGGCTATGCACTGATAGCAGAGAACACAAGACATACTGGAATTAATGTTGGAAGACTTGAGTGGCATAAGGGATCATACATGTAGGATAGGGTAAGGTATACAGTACATGTACAATAGTAGGGTAGGGTCAATTAATGTTAAAAAATAAAATAATCTCAGTACAGGTTAGCTAGCAGTCGTTGAAGCAAGTGGAACATGAACATTAATGTTTCTTTAGCTGGACACTTTTACACATTGTGTAAATTCAATATACTTATTTTGTATAGATTTTTATTGTCAGAAGAAGAAGAAGAAGAAGAAGTACCACAAACACTACAACAATCTTTACATCCTCACAGATATGTTTTCACGAAGCAAGTGTGGCAGACCTTTATTTCCGTGGTCTGTGCCAGTGTACATTAGCAAGCAAGTTGCTTAGGTAGGCTACATGCTGTACATGCAGTGCATTATTTATTTGTTTTTCAGACGATTGAGGAAATGTCAGTGTGACATGCAACTGGATGTCGCACTGTCAGCACAGTAAAGGGTAAAGTCGGTACAGTGTAGCGTGAGACTGGGTTCGGTAGAATGCGAGTGGATTGACTGTTATGCAGGAAGGTAAGCGAGTATGTAAGGATGAGGAATGTGGGTACGGAAGGGCGAGATAATGGGGTGTAAAAGAACAGGATGGGATGTGGAAGAGTGATGTCAGGTTGAGCTTGATTAAGAAGAATAGAGGTGAGTAAGACACGGTCATTTTTGAAGTTCAATTACAGTAAAGTAAGAGGAATAAAGTACAGTAAGGTTAGAGTTGAATAAGGGATAGAACAGAATTGGATATGGTTGGTTTGACAGCAGTAAGGAGGTATGAGGCTGGGCAGGACATTACATTTTTTAGGATGTGGAAGGACAGTCGAGTCCAGATGGACTCAACAGAACAGGACAGACAAGGCGACAAGTAAGAGAAAAGGACCTGGACATGACATGGAGTACAAAAATAGTTCATACAACCGGTTGAAAGTGCCGCGGTTAAGTGAGAAGTTAGAGCGGGGGTGTGTAGGATAGCACAAGGCATGTAGTTGTGGTTGCATGTAGTTGATCAGAATAGAATAGAATACAGTAGAAGATAAACGAGGAGAACAGTGAGCAAGACTTAGGGGAATTACAAGTACAGCTCAATAGGGGTTAGGTAATGAATTAGAAAATCATTTAGCTTAAAGGGATTTTTCTGTTGTTATCGGAATATGTATTTGGATAAAAATTCAATGTAATGAGAATGTCATGTCAGAATAAAATGAACAAAAATGGCTTGAGGTATGAATCATGATTAAGCACTAACCAATTATGTCCAGAGCCCTGTTCAGAAAATGATCCTTTCCTCCCATCTGTGCTACTTTTCCTATTAACCTGTGTCTTGTGTTAAACTCTGTTTCCTTTTCAACTTTTTCCAATTGTCTCTGTTGTGTCTGTTTGACCCTCAGATGCCCTCTTATTTCTTCTCTAAGGCAAGACCTCTCTTTCTCTCCTTTGCTAATCCCTTTTAAAATGCAACCTCACCTCACATGGTTTTTCTCCTTACCTTTTTTTCTCTATTCAGTGCCCTTTTTTTCTGCTGTTTCCTCGCTTTTTTTTTCTCTTCCAAAGCCAGTGCATTGAGTGAGAATGCAGAATTGTTTTCAACTCACCACAAGGCACTCATAGTTAACTTGGTCTGAAATGTGTTTTATTGTAACCACTGCAGGTCAGAAACAGTGCACATTAGTGTCTCCAGTTTGCATGATCACGCCCTACGACTGTTTTTCTATTTTGCAGGATAAAATAGGTAGCCATTAAAGAAAGAGTCACTACAGAATGAAGGACTGCAGATCACCTAATTCCAAACTGATCCTGTCTCGTAAACATGAGGAATCTTTAGTTTGTGAATAACTGCTTAGCTCTAAATTCAATAAAGTAGTTAAAACATTAAGCAGCATTGGAAACAGTTAATTTGAATATGCGTAGCTGTTTATTTTAAGCCCACAACCTCCATATCTACTGTTTGAGGGAGTAGTGAGCTGCTTGTTGGAGAAAAGGATTTCATCTAATTTAACACCTCTTAACATTATGCCATTATGTGTTTACACATTACACAACAACACAGATGATCACAGATGGTCCCACTTTGGGAATCTTGCCAGTATCCTTCCTTTAAGCGCCAATCAAACCACAAAAAGAGCAGGGCGCAGTTATGCTGCTAGCCAATATATCAATTGATAATATAGTCTTCACACTAGGCATTTACTGTGATCCTGTTTAGTGTTTGGCACGGGTCCGTCCCCCCTACGTGGACAATCGTTCCTGTCCCCACAGTGTCTCAAGGTCTGGTGGGAAAACAACAGTTGAAAAGCTGTAATTACAGCCTGAACGTACCGGGCCAAAACGCATAATCCCCAGTCTGGAGCAGTGGAATGCAGAGCGAGCTGAGCTGAGCTCCCTGCTGTCTTTGATGTGAGGACTGGAGGGATCAGCACATAACGTTTGGTTTGGCCTGATTCTGCCAAGGTCCTCCTCCCCCTTTCCCCCTCCTCTGGGATTTGTTCCTCTCTCCTCTGTGGTCTCCGATGCTGAGCTGAAGAACTACAACTATGACTGCTTTATACAGGGGAATTCTAGGGGTTCAGGGATTCTGGGATTTAGTGTGTGGTTTGTAGTTGTGTAGGGATTTGTTGAGGTTGAAATGTACGGCGATGTACGGCGTGAAATATGTGAGGGCTGAACTTTAGGTGTCACTTGGCTTTTCCAGCTCGGTGGTGGATCTTTGTGAGAGCCCACCGACCTATGGCAATTTCATGCCACACAGTTTTCTAGTATTTAAAGCACAACTTATTCAGGATCACACCCCAGAAAGCAGAACTCTCTCTCCCCTGTCTCTCTCTCTCTCTGTCTCACCCCACACACTTACTAAAACCGCATTCACACGCTGGGTTGTCGCTATATGCACATTTCTTTCCAAACATTACTTTCTGAATTTTGCAAAAAGTCTCTCACTGATCTGCTTCAACACTCCCCTCCTTTTTTGCCACTGTACACGAGCACACACACACACACACACGTCAGCTCTTTCTTTCACACAAACATGTGTACAGACATATACATACTACTCTGCATCTCTCACAGCTTCTTCCCTCTTCCCCTTGTAGGTGAAGTGTGATCAGTACTGGCCAACGCGGGGCACAGAGACCTACGGCCTCATCCAGGTTACTCTGCTGGACACAGTGGAGCTGGCCACCTACTCTGTCAGGACCTTCGCTCTTTACAAGGTAACATGACATGTGCAGTGGAGTGTAATGGGCTTGTGTGTGTATTGATCTGTTGAAATATTTCTGCGTACTAGTTTGTGTGTTTGTGCTTGATACTGTGGCCATGTCACAGTTTGTACATAAACATGCGGTTCCTTTTCATTTGTGACCCAACATGACAAACAACCACATGAAAACAGAATGTTTTTGGTTTTTTTTACCTCTTCATACATTATTGATTTCCAATTAAAGTGATTCATCGTTTATAATAGTGGCCTATTTCTTTCTAACAATGATTAGTTGAATTGAAAAAACGCATTTTGAATTATTTTCTCAGCTAAAATGGACCACCTGTCAGGTTAAATAAAGTAACCGTTCATTCATAGAGTTTGTTCACATAGTATATATGTTAGCCATGAATAACTGTTGTACATTTTAAAGGATTAGTCTGACGATATTCTAGATTGTTCTTGTTGTCAACAAATCCCAGGAAAAACCAAGCCAAAACCAAAAAGCCAAAACCAACAATGAATTGATCCTTCTAACAAGTATTGGTCGTGTAGCTAAAGCCTGATATACTGCAGCTTATTCCTCTGTGCCGCAGACCTCCATTATTGCCCAAAAAGTATTAAAAGCCGCACTGTTGTTCTCTGTGACCTTATTATTACCATAAACATGGGCAGTCTGGTATATTTTCAGTCAGTTCTCATACTCACTGGGCCACCAAAAGTGTATTAATCCATGACTGAAAATACCCCAAAAAAACAAACTGTTTACTCATTTTAGCAATGTTTTCCAGCTGTTTTATGAAATTACTTTTCATTTACTTGAGACCTGTTTTTGAAAGCTTTACGTCTTCAGTATGAATGCTACAGACAGGGTAGGGAAGTAGAAAAGTGCTGAAAGACAGATGAACACATTGTGGGTTTTGGTATTTTCATGGGAAACTATGGTTGTTAACAATAACAAAAATACAGAGTGACACCAGCTTCATCTTTAACACTCTTGTACGTCGGCTTGTCCAGAGCGGCTCCAATGAGAAGCGTGAGGTTCGTCACTTCCAGTTCACCGCCTGGCCGGACCATGGGGTACCTGAACATCCCACCCCCTTCCTGGCCTTCCTACGCAGGGTCAAGGCCTGCAACCCTCCAGATGCGGGTCCAATGGTCGTCCATTGCAGGTGTGTGTTTTTGTCAGTGCTTTATCCATGTTTTTTTATTGTTTTAGTTTAAAAATGTCTTATAATTTACTGTACAAAAAGAATTCATAAAATCACCAAGGGAAACAATCCAGTGGTCCCTGACCAAAAATAAAATACATTGTGTCCTTAATTGTGTGTGTGGGCTTGCATGAAACACTTATGTGTTATTTTGGGTTTTACTTGGCAGCATCATTTTTAATATCCCCAGGAGTGAAAATCCACATGAGTCCAAGAGCACTAAAGTATAATATCATTCATAGGTCCTGAACTGAAATGTGATTGACCTGCCGTTATGCAAACCCCAAACCATTCTCACTGGCTTAGACATCCACATTCCTCCCTTAACAATCTCCATCATCTCTATGGTGCAACAACAGCAGCCACCATGCTTACCCTCTTTTCCATAAGTAGCTTTCAGTGTTCACTATTTACTGTTTAAGCTGGTGGTAGATCAGGGTTCACAAGTTTATATTCAAATGAGCTGCCGTCTGAGCGGCAGGAAGCTCACGTGTCGGTTGGAGGAAGATTCTGTCAACTTGACATTGCATTCTTGGCACAACGTTGAGCTCCAGAGATAGGATAAAGCTGCTATTTGCTCTTACCAGAGAGTGAAGGAGAGAAGATAGAGGGTAGCAGAGGAAGGGAATATGGAGCAGAAGCTCTCGGGAGGAAGAATTAGCGAGGTATAGATGGTGGAAGGAAGTGAAGAAAAGGGGATTGAGAAATGATTGAGAGGGAGAGTTGGCGAGGGACTGGGAGTTACAGGACGAGATATGTGCAGAATGAGAGAGAAGGTGAGGTCGAATCCAGGACACGGTAAATGGAAATGATGAATTAAAGAAAAGGAAAGGTGACGAGAAAATGGAGCCTGAAAAAAAAAAAAAGGCGAGCATGAAAAAGTGCTGGGGCTGATGTGAGAGTGTTGGAAGGGTACTTGGAGAGAAGATAAAGAGGCAGGGAGATGAGGCCGGGAGGGGGGGTGAAAAGGTTGGCAGGAGAGGAGCTCTTCCTAATCTTCCGTAGCAGTCAGATGGAGTATCTAACAGGATTATCAGTCAAATGTAATTATCCCAGAAAGACTCCATCATAATGTGCCTTAACATATCAACCAGCCTCTGTATCAAACAATGGACCAAATCTCATTACACCTGAACAACACGCACGCTAGTGCACGCACACACACACTCTTATACACTGATATTAATTTAACCATATAAAGAGGGCTTTTTTCACTTGCAGAAACTTGCTTGGTCAGGGGGTTTCAACATTTAGGTACAAGCCCAGCAAAAATGTGAAGTGTTTGGGTGGGAAGCTAAATGTATTATATTTCTGGATTGTATGTCGATAGGAGAGGATATCTTCCTAATGCCAGTCACACGGTGATGCTGACTCATTGCTGATGTCAATTTTTAGGTCCTTCATTGGAAATATTGCTGGCTGGCATCTTTGTGATACTTAGTAGATTTAGGCACAGTATGTTATAGCTTTTTCAATATGCAACACCAGATTTGTAACAAATTTGATGACACAGCACACACTCCCCATAGGTTATGGGTTAGGGTTAGCCCTAACCCATAACCGTAACCCATAACCCTAACCCATAATTATTTGTTCACTTGTTTTCTCCTTCTCGTTTTGGCTCAGTGCTGGAGTCGGTCGCACAGGTTGCTTCATCGTGATAGACGCCATGGCGGAACGAATCAAGCATGAGAAGGCCCTCGACATCTATGGCCATGTCACGCTGATGCGCTCCCAGAGGAACTACATGGTCCAGACGGAGGATCAGTACATCTTCATTCACGATGCGCTGCTGGAGGCCGTGACCTGCGGGAACACCGAGGTCCCCGCGAGGAACCTGTACTCTTACATCCAGAGGCTGACGCAGATTGAACCAGGAGAGAATGTCACCGGCATGGAGCTGGAGTTCAAGGTGAGGACTAATCACCATGTCCATGAAGGTTGTAAAATTTGGTCCAACTGATTTATGATGGTACATAAAAGCGATTAATGATGATAGTGTGACACTTCACTGGTCTCTGGAGGGGAGAGTTACTTAACCGTTCCCCTCGCCACACAGAAGGCCAAACATCAGGGTCAGCTACACAATAGCATCACTGTACTGTAGATATTTAGTGCTTCCATAAAGTCATACTGTCTTTGATATATATATATATATGGAGTGGATCCTAATCAGGGGGCGGATACCCAAGTTCTTTTTCACTTGACGGAGGTCTGCGCTCTCTCCGAGTGCCCTTCTAGTTTACCGTGTAACTGTAGATGTTGAAACCTAACAGGATTCTGAGCACATCGAGTATATCTCATCCATGTTGACTTAAAGGTTGAGGTTCAAATGAAATTATTGACCTTTAAAACGGTCAGCAAAACATCCTCATCCTGGATTAGATCTACAGGCCTTTTCTCACAGCAGACATTTTTAGATAGTAGGAAAAGCACATGTGTAAGTAATCACACTAACTCTGTTATATTGATGTGTTTCAGTGAGAGTGAGCCAGCATGCACAATACCAGGAACCAGAGATAAAGCAGCTAGATGGAATTCAGCCATCATTAATTGAATTATTTACACCTGTGCTTTTCCCACTGGGACAAGTCAAAATGTCTTCCGTGAAAAGGGCTTTTTTTAGTAGCTGCTGGAAATGTTCATGTAGGAAGATGGTTCTCTCAGCTTGAGAATACGCTTCTCCACAATGACATACAGTATGTATGAACCTGCAATTCCTGACCTTGATAGTCACTGAGCATCTTTGCCAGGGCTGTTAGCGGTTCCCCCTCTGAGAGTTTCATATACTCAGGATGGATTGTTGGATTTGAAGGGGATTATGGGATTGCTCCATTTGAATCCAAGGTAAGAGAGTTCTACTGAGGGTTTCAGAGAGCAATCGTAGTTTTGGACGTTTGACGGGTATACACAGAAATACTATATAATGTAGGGCACAAAGTTGCATTTTAAAATACAATCTCATATGATTGCTTTCAAACATTTAGGGAGCTGAACAGAATTCAAAGTGAGAACATAGACATCAATATACAGGCAAGAAGAGCAAGTGCATAAGAGAGGTGTTATTGAGTAGTGTTATTTGACTTTACCCTAGCTGTTTTTATTTTGTTTTCTGTGATAGTTTCCTCTTACCAGATGAGTTTTCAGCAGACCTGTCTGGTTTGGCTGGGTGAAAAGAGAATTTAGACATACAGGTATATTGAAAGCAGGTGGCTTATTTTTTTTTCCTGGAATGGTTTATGTCTGCTCAGACGCTCAGAGGGCAAAGTAAACAGGAAGCCAGGGGCAATCTCCTTCATCCTGTGCTCCGGCATTCCTGTGCTAATGGCAGCGGTCTCCTCAGAATGACAATGAAGCGAGCGCTCACTGAACTGTTTGCTAAGCTTTATATCGATGTAACACATATGCCAGGGGTGTCACCAGATTTCACCTCACTCAAACACTTACGGAATAGAGACGGCACTTTCCACCTTCGTCAACAAAACACCAAAATGGATGGAATTTCTCACGGAGGAGCGATGTCTCATCCCCTCAAATAAAAAGAGAGTTGAAGCATGTGTGTGAGAAAAAAGAAAGATTTGAAGCAGTTCTGGCAGGTTTTGGTAATCCAACACCCTGTTACTGTAAGAACCACTGTTTGTGTTTCCTTTCACAGAGAGTTTGCTCTGAGTTTAAAGAGGTTGCCAACAGGGCATGATTTTATCCAAGTTTACAGATGGTGAATATAATGGGCAAGTATCAAAGCAACAAAAAGTTTTGTGTATGCCAGACTCTATTGATAAGATTCAGTCAACTTGAAACCGAATCACACGAAGAATTACAATTTGTGGCACTGGAAGCTTCGGTTCGGAGTACCGAAATGAACTGGTGAACTTGTGGTTGGTGTGGGGTTTTCCAGTTTCGGTCTGTCTGTAAGAAAATATGGTACTGCTGTTTCTCCCACAGCGCTCCGGTAGCCGCCGATGGTCGAGGCTCAGTTCATGAGACCCCATTGTTTCCCCCTGCGAGCCTGCGGTTTCCCTTTGCCTATTCTCTGTTGTTCTGTCTTTCCTTTTAAGCCATGTCAACTCATGGTCGAGTGTGAGAGAGAAAGTACAGTGTGTGTTAACGGCTGTCTTGTCTACACGTATCCATACGAATGTGTGTGTTCCAGGGTATTTTTCCTTCGCTGGTAAAGGATCAACTGTGGTTCACATATGTGCGTTGAGACAGTGTGGGGCCTTGTGGTTTCCTGCCCTCCGACTCTTGATTTTCTTCTCCCTTCTCTCGTTCATTTTTATTATATTCCCTCTCCCAATCCCTACCGCTTCCCTCGTCCCCCTATATTGCCCCTCTTTTGTTTATTCAATGGAAGACGTCTGATAAATATCCTCAGGCCTGCCGAGTCCAGCTGATTTTCTAATCTCAGTTGTCCAGTATGCCAGCGGGGGGGAAAAAGGGGCTTGTGCTAAATACATTTGAGGTCCTTGAATTTGTCTGAACTTTCTTCCTTCCTTGTTTCAATTACTCCCCATCATCCTTTTTTTGTTTTCTACTACTACTACACTACTTCTGAGGCCCGTATCTCCGTATCTTTAATAGTTTCTTTATATGTCAGTCAGTGTAATGTTGTAAAATACTGATTTCATTTCTGTTCCAGCGTCTGGCCAGTGCCAAGGCTCACACATCGCGGTTCGTGAGTGCCAACCTGCCATGCAACAAGTTCAAGAACCGGCTGGTGAACATAATGCCCTACGAGACAACACGTGTGTGTCTGCAGCCAATCAGAGGGGTGGAGGGATCTGACTACATCAACGCCAGCTTCATCGATGGATACAGGTCAGAAAAGATTATCAGAACTTTTATTTTTTTATGTTACTGTTTTTCCTTGTTGGCATTTAAGGCATTAAGGTTTAGTTAATTCAGTTACTGTAGTCAGTATTTGGTCTACTCTCTGCATACCCTAATTTGTGATACAATTAGTAAAGAGGGTACATATATGATGCAGACTATTTAATTCATTTATTTGTGTTTGTAGGCAGCAGAAGGCCTACATAGCAACCCAAGGCCCGCTGGCTGAGACCACAGAGGACTACTGGAGGATGCTGTGGGAACACAACTCAACCATAGTTGTCATGCTAACCAAACTGAGAGAAATGGGACGGGTACGAACACAAAAACACAAATGTTTGTAGATCTGGTGATTGCTCAAAGTGTGTGCCAAAAAAAAGTAGAAGAAAGGATATAATAAAAGGGTGTATATTCTCTGAAGGCAAATCCAGACAAAGATTCAATAAAACTCTTTGAAAGCCACATTAATTAAATTATTGTAAATGAGCTGCAGCTTTTAAACGGTGCACATCGTCCCAAAATATCCCAAAATATCAGATAGTGATTTGTTCTTGGTTACATGATACATTTTACCCAAACATGAACTGCAACATATGATATCACACATTGTACTATAATTAGTGCTCATTATTTTTCTACTTTCTATTAATTAATACTGAAGGACTTCCTGACCTGCAACATGATCATGAGCCCTTTAACATTTTTCCTACTTTGTAGTTTTTTGGTGAATAAAAGAAAATAAATGATGAGTCGTAACTATTAAAAACAACATATGGAGCGTTGACAATGCAAGCAACACAGTAATGGAGTGAGAAAGAGATATTGGTGTGAGTTATATCTCAGGAACATCATATCTCATTTGGCACAAGACTATCTCCAAGTGAATAATGAATTTCAGTCAGGAAGACATTTTCATGACAAAGTAGCCAGAATTGTTTCTCCTCACACACTGAATCCCTCAGAAATGATGAACAGCTTTGAACAGAAGCCTCTGTGCTGTTCTCCCGCAGGAGAAATGTCACCAGTATTGGCCTGCAGAGCGCTCAGCCAGGTACCAGTACTTTGTGGTGGATCCCATGGCTGAGTACAACATGCCCCAGTACATCCTCCGAGAGTTCAAAGTCACTGATGCCAGGGTGAGTCATCGGTTTGTGTGTTTGTGTTCAAAGAGGGTATCATTTGTACTGCTTTAACATTATTTCTGTGATTTCTTTAAATGATCAAACGTATTCTCTTCCTCCAGGATGGCCAATCACGGACAGTTCGTCAGTTCCAGTTCACTGATTGGCCAGAGCAAGGAGTGCCAAAGTCAGGGGAGGGATTCATTGATTTCATTGGCCAGGTGCACAAAACTAAAGAACAGTTTGGCCAGGATGGGCCAATTACTGTACACTGCAGGTAAGACCTTTTTGTTCCCACCACACCTGTATATTTTACACATTGTGACAGGTGAGTGACACATTTAAGAAAAACCTAAATAAACAAGTGGAGAAACATGCAGATGAGAATGGAAATAATCTTCTGGAAACAATCTTGAACAGCTTGAACAGCTTTGCTCTCCACCACAATCATAAAACACCAAATGAGAGAATATGTTCTTGAAGATTGGTGTCCTTCCAGTAGAGCTCAGAGACTTGTGGTGGCCCAACACTTTACTAAGACACTGCTGGTTTTTCCCTTGAATTTGTCACCCATCTGTTCATGTGATCACTGTTGTAGTTACTACCTAAATAAACAAAATACATTATAGTCAAAGATGTATGGCTGATGGTAGTTAAAAAAAAAAAGGTTTAGATGCATCATTAGCATGTGCACTGATCAGAGATACTGTATGTACCTGACAAACCAGAGATGATGATCGGATCGCAGTGTCGAAACTGGAGACGCATATTAATACCAGTTGTAAATATAATCAGGTTAAATCGTATCTAGATACAATCTGGATATGAGACACATTTTAATGAAAGGAGGGTAGTGATCTTAATCCATTAGCCTAAAGGTCGCTGCCCTAGTCATGGGGCACAACTAGAATGTGTCCTCCTCTCTGTTAAAGCTCTGAAAGAAGAAAATAAATCTGAAGTATGTCACTGCCTCCATGGCCAGAGGAAGGAACTTCTATACAGGATTGTGAAAATGGCACTTCAGTGTATAATGCATGACTACTGGTTTTACAGTTCTAAATATATTCAGCTCTAAATATGTTTCCACCTGTCCGCCTACAGTGCTGGAGTAGGTAGGACCGGTGTGTTCATCACCCTCAGCATCGTGCTGGAGAGGATGAGGTACGAGGGAGTGGTGGACATTTTCCAGACCGTCAAGATGCTGCGCACCCAGAGACCTGCCACCGTTCAGACAGAGGTCAGCTTCCACGCTGTTATCACTATGTTTCCCTTCTGGTTCATGCTCTTTTTCTCTGTTACTGATTTGATATTCTTCTGCCACCCTCCAGGACCAGTACCAGTTCTGCTACCGGGCCAGTCTGGAGTACCTGGGAAGTTTTGATCACTATGCAACATAAACCCAAGTGGTCATCTCTCTCACATGTCACATCCCTCCCAGTGCACTTTTCTTAGGTCACATGCGGCCTGAATTAATGCACTAGGCTGCGATGTGTCTTTGAAGATTTTTTGCCACCACATGCAGAGTGAAGGGGGACCATCGGCTTATCCCGTACCCAGAAACAGCACCTCTAACTGAGCCATAGCAACCTGCTTGACAAGGGTGTTTCCTTCCACCCTCAACCCAAACACACCCATTGGTCAGTTTGAAGAAGCAACTTCAACCACTGTTCCAATCAGAATACTTGATCAAATATTGATTTTTCTTTCTTTTTTATATATTTTTTTCTGTGCTTTTGTGAGCACCCAGATTGCTTTACATTGTTTGGGTGTGGAACTCTCACCTCGTCCACCACCAGTGTAGCATCACCAACCTAAATACAGGACCCGGCTACAGTATTTAGCTGTCACAGGAAATTTAGATTTTTCTATTTTTGAGGACTGTCTAGAAGGAGTCTACAAATCCATCTTATGGAAGCCTCGTGGACTGAAAGAACTGGGACTTTTGAGCACCAGAGAATTGCCAACAGGAGACTGAAAACACAAAGCACAGTATTAAAAAGACAAAGAACACACATCCCAAAAAGAACACACCAAGAAGTGTTTTTTTTTCTGTTTTTGTTTTTGGAAACAGACTCTCGTTTCTTGTGAATGAAAAAGAAGATATTTCTACCATACAGTAATAAAAACCACCAGTTCAACCTTATGCTTCACGATATAAGATAAGGGAAAGTTGAGAGGGGTTTAAAATGCATACCACAAAGTAAAACGTTAATTTAGTTTTTTAGAAGAAATATAGATATGTGACTCTTGTTGTTTTGTTTTTTTTAACTGGGTTTTCTTTATGGCACGTTCTGCTTTTTTGTTTTTACAGTATTCTGACTTTGTCCCCACTGACCATACAAAAGCAAAGCATTATTTTCTTCTGTGTAATCCAATGAGCTGTAGCGATCTTTTTTTTTTTTATATATATAAAGTGATACGGTACTGTTTTAAAGTGTACAATCAAATCTAGTGTGGAAAATGTTCACAATTCTATGGAAAACACCACCATTGAGTGTCACTCTCCTGTATTCTCTACCCACTCTGTTTTTAAAAACACATGCATGCACACAGGACTCTCAACCTCATTTCTATCTGGCCTGTGGTGTCAGAGAAAAATGCCATTTCTGAATTCCCAGGGGCCGAGAGGTGCAGTATTAACCCTGCTGCTACCAGGAAGTCCCGAGAATAATCTCGCCAAATTGTTCTGTGTGCAGGTTCAGAGAAAGCCAGATAGAAGTAGAGAGAGTATGCACAGAAAGCAAAGTACAAAAAAAAACTATTTATGTCCAAATAAGCTTCACAAAGATTTTTCTCAAGCAGGGAGCGAGAAAGGGATGAAGAAAACTGGGTGGGATGGAGGAGGAGGAGGAGGAGGGGGAGGGGGAGGAGGGGGTCGGGGAAGGAACAATTTTCTCACTGGAATGCTCACCTATGACTTTTCTCTCTGTCTGATTCAGTGTGCAATAAGTAGATGTATTATATATTTTTGTGTCAAGTCACTAACTGCAGTTATATGCCATTATGATGACGATGATATTGATGATGATGATGGTGCATCATTTTCCAGACACAAAGATGTTACGCTTGATATGATTCTCGCCACCGTTTAAATGTGTCCAAACAGAGGGTTGACCACTGACCTCTTAGGAAGTAGATCTTTTATCATGTCACAACTCCAGTAGATGATGTCATCCTTCTGTGTGTCACGGCAACCAACGAATGATCGAACTCATACTTCAAACAGCATCTAATAAGTATTTTGATTTTAGATTTCTAGTGCCTTATATTACACGCCTATTTTGATAAAGTTACTTTAAAGGGTTTTTTTGTGTACTTTATGTATGTATGTATGCTTGTACGTATGTGAATTGAATGTATGTGTATTTTATTTTGTTATGTTACAGTATGTGAAAGTATCTTGTTCTGTTTTTGGCTGTGAGATTTTGTATGGAAGGCTCTGCGTAGGCTGGATAGTTGTAATCATCACTTTCAACCCAGCAACAACATTATCATATCTCTTGAAATCAAAACAAATATCTTACCTGAGACTCAACTATAGACAAAAAAAAAAGGTGGTTTCAAAATTATTAGTAGGATGATCATTTTCGACAGAAAGAAGTTTGTATGTCGACAGCTTTCCATCGTTTCTTTCCTGGGACTCTTGCACAAGCTTTGTGTACTCAGACTTCAGTTTGCCTGCTATGAAATTTTGGCCACACTGGCGACTTTGGCACAGACTGTGAGCTGGCTCAGAAAAGTCATACTTCCTCAGCTATGTAGAAATCTATATAAAGCTGAACGGCAGTGGCTATCTTTGTCAGTTTGGAGAAAAGCAAAATAACAAACCACACGGACTCCCACCTGAAGCCCTCCACCTAAAATCAGTCAAACTGCTCATCTGTGTTCCTCGTTCTGATTTCTCCAGTTATATATTTGTTTCCTGTAAGGACAAAGGCTGACAGAAGATCAGGTGCTACGTCCCCAATGACACAGGACCCACATCGTCATTTTTTTTGTATCCTCATTAACGCTTCACCATATAAGGGATCGTTGACAGTTTTTCACCATCTTACAGTAACCCTGTTGTCGTTTTTGTATGCATGGTACCACTTTTGAGATGCCCCTTTGGTCGCACCTGTTATGGGAAGACTTGCACTTTCTCTCTTTGTACTATGCACTAATACTAGTATCCTATTATCTCTGATAGCCCCTCCCCCCTCCCAAAGGAGTTTTACTTGAGTAAAGATGGACCCTGTAATGCTCACATGGTTGTGTATATGTAAATAACACAAAACACAGAGAGTAATTGAATATTGCGTAAATTAATTAATAAATAGATAAATGATTAAGGTAAAGAGTGAATAATAATCTATCAGATATACAGAGTGATATAATAAAAGGATGCACCTGAAATCACAGTTTATGGCACAGCAGTATGTGCAATACATCACATTGTGGATTTGTTGTACCACAAAAGAGAAGTTTCACAAAAAAGTGTTCTATTTTACCCCCCAATGTATCATGTAGATGGATAAAACTGGAGTTTATAAATTGTATAAAAACGAAAAATATGGTGTATTACTTGGACCAATTACCTCTAATTGGTCTGTAAATGTAAACTTTTTGTTTGTTTGTTTTGTTTCCTGCTCCGAGTCAACAAGTGCTTTTTATTTTCTTACATTGGTTCTCGGAGCGTGTGAAAACCGAAAAACAGGTCTGTATGGATTTCTGTTCTCTGTCGACACAAGTTTCATTTGTTACAAATAAACTCAAGTGAAATAATTGCTACTGCTGTCGTTTTGTATACCGATACTTTAGAATTAAATTAACATGTTAGAATAGAAAAATATATGGATTTTTTTTATCCATTATTTTGGATATAAACAGCTGCTACAAATATAGAGTTTCATGTAGAGTATGTCAGAAAAATAGCCATAAAAAGTCAAAGTATAGTATATCACAGAAACACTAAGTATTTTATGCCATGAAGAATGTCATAACAAAATTCATGATATGTCGTAAATAAAATTATTTTAAAAATCATATGTTACAAAATATGCCATAAAAACACATCAAAACAAGTCATAAAGTGTAAAGAAATATCACAATGTCACATTATAGTCATAGAAAAAACATAGTATAGTACAGTCACAAACAATGCCATGAAAAAGACTAAGTATTGTATGCCATAAAAAATGTAAAAGAATTGCCATAGTATAGCATGTCACAAAAGAATCCCATTTAAAAGTCAAAGTATGTAAAAAGAAAATCATAAAAAATGTAAATGAAAAGAGTCATAGATTATGTGTGTGTGTACTTTGTCATACATTTTGACCTGATGATTGGATTAACTTTTAGGGGCGGAAATGAAACAAAATTTACCAAAATCCATCTCGAGTGACCACTCAGTATATTATGAAGCATGATTCCCTTATTGAGTCTCAGCTGTACATGTATTCATAGTAACACACTAAGTGGTAGCATGCTACTGATAGTGCTCATCATAAAGCACAACGCATCCTAAGCACATTTGGCTGTGTTGCTGAATAGAGGTAAATACACCCACTCCAAATCTTGACCTGGAGTGCTTCCTGTGTGGGTGGAGCCACCTCACCTGATCAAAGACGCCGGCGGGCCTCATGGGGACGACCTTCCCTTCAGCAGTTTGTTTGGACTGTGTGTAAATGATCCGTGAGTTGCTTCATTTGATAGTTAAGGAAATCATTTTGTCAAAGCTTTGTAGTTTGTTCAGTGGTTCAGCTAAGAATTCAATTGATAATGTTGCTAAAAATAGCAACTCTATTTGTCTCTAATTTCAAAACAGCATCATCCAGCAATTCTTTTGCAACTTTTCTTTGGCAGTGTAATGAGCTCTCCAGTCTCACAGGGCTTCTTGAATCGCTGTAAACTTTTATTCTTGTTAAATCCATATTGGGAAACAGATGGAGGCTACAGTCTGCAGTGAGTGGTGAGTTACTGCTGAAAGGGCCTTGCTCATTCATGTCTGTCTTGTCATTTTAAAGGCACGAATGTTTCATCCAAGCTGGAGAGAGAGTCTTGCTTCTGGGCTTCGAGCAGAGCATTTCAGATCAGTCGTCTGCTCCCTGATGCAGCTTCTGTAACTCTGTGCCTCTGTTGCCTCTGCCATGAGCTGTGTCATCAGCTCAGTTCTCAACACTTTCAGATTTCCTCTATTAAACTGTTTGGGATGCTCTAAAAAAAAGACACATTCGGCTCCATAAGCTTCTCAATTTGTTTTTATCATGATCCAATGCAGCTACATACTGTCAGTGGAACTACGTACTCAGAAAAGGTGTCACTTTGTTGTTGAAGATGTAGAATGAACTTTGTAAGGGACCACAGACAGTGCAAATGAAGGTCACTTTAACTTGAGTGAGATAAGAAGCAGCACAATTGTTTTTTATTTAGTTGTTTAACTCAGTAAAGTTATCTTACACGACCCTCCAGAAGTGGCTGCAGGGTGGCCAAGTGGTGGAAGAAGTACTCAGATTACTTACTCAAGTAAAAGTAGCTGTTAAGACTTTTTTTGAATTTTACTTTACTTAATATTAGCATCAAAATTGACTTGAAAGTAAAAATGACCCATTATGCGGAATAACACATTTTAAAATAATGTATTTTATATTCTTGGATTACAATTATTAATGCAGACCTCACTTTATTGTTGCAGCTGGTAAAGGGACGACTTCATTCTAATTACTTTATATACCGCTGCCGTGCTTGTAGTACTCTTACCTAGATCTATAATAAATCCATTTATTTGTTGATTATATTTCGTATTTTTAATCTCAATCTGAAAATTATCGAACTAAAGTTTTCAAATAAATGTAGATGAGTAAAAAGTAAAAAATAAATTTAATTTAAATTGTTGAGTAGAAATATAAAGTATCTCAGAAATACAGTACTTGAGTAAATGCACTTAGTTACTTTCCACCATTGAGGGTAAGCTTGTACAGAAAGGACATGCTCACAATATATTACTTGAAAGTCACAGAGTTGCTTTTAGGGGAATAAAAGTTTTGACGCTTCGTGTTTGTTTGGCATTTTCATCTAGAATCAGAAAGAGCCATCTGAAGCAGGCTGGGACGTGGTGTCCATGGGAGTACAAAGCTTTTTGCATCCTCGCCACAGCCACTTAAGATACCTCCCGGATTTCACTTCCTGACAGTTCCTGCCAGGCTCCCAAGGATCAGCTGGGAACACCATGCGCCATACTCGTCAGCGTGAGGCAGCCGGTCACTTGCAAATGCTAATCAGGCAGTTCATTGTTAGTTATTGAATGAATTACAATAAGGCACATGTTCCCCAACCTCAGAAATGCTAACCTAGCAGTCAAACAGTAGTTTTTGATTCAGTCTTATCTTGTGTACTCAAGTCATGTTTAAGAAATAACTTGACAATTTAATTAAAAAAACATATGTAATTTTTTATTGTTTCCTTAAAGCAGTTAGCAATAGTTTAACTATAGCAAGCCAAAAAATAAATACAAATTTTTAAATAATTTTTCATTCAACAGAGCAACAGTAGCATTTCACGTTAATAGTGCACAGAATCCAATACCAAGGCATGGCTTCCTGTCCGAGTCTTTCACCTTAGGAAGGGATTAACATGTGGTCAATCTTTTTTTCGTTCAGCAATAATACATTTTTCAATGTAAAATTACACAATATATATATTTTTGTCCATATGGATGAAAGAATACGCAGAGAGGAAGCCATATGTAGAGTCACTGGACTCCAGCAGGAGCAGTTAGGAGACAATGTTTAACATGCAGGGAGAAACAGTAAGACATGAGGAAAATACTACAAGCAAAGTGCATAAATACTCTAAATCAAAACATGGAAATAACATACCCCCAAAAAGCTACCGTAGGCAAGCTATTTAGAAAAATCTCACATTTGAATATTTCATGTACAAAGAAAAAAAAAAGTGTCATTTATTTCAAAAGAGGGTGATGTGACAAATGTAAGTCACGCTTATTTTCCCTGACTGATGTGAAAGCAACGGGCAACTGAGGCAACAATGTCCTCTGTCAACCCATTTCTATAAGAGTCCAGCTGTCCGATCCTTCTCCAGTCGGTCACAATCACTGATGTATAATGTACAAGCACACGCAAGTTGACATCCATCTAATCCAAATCACCCATTCCCTTAACGTAGTTTCCTCTGGTCTCGTCGCAGGGAAGGTGTGTGGGCATCAGTTGAGATGGAAGTAGATCCAAAACGCTATGCACGCAAGCATACTCACACGCGCGCGCACACACACACACAAACAGCTTCCCTCTACATCCACTGGTAATTCAGTGCATTCATTTGTCATTGATTCTTCTCCATGACTTTATTTCCCTTTGTGGCTGCGTTGCTCCCATGTGCTTTTGGCAGTTGTACGGAGGCCTGGCAGGGCCACATAGTCTTTCTGGAAGCGTGAATTGGGTGTTCTTTGCCGTTTCCTCTCCCCCTGCGTTGTGAAGAAGGCGTCCTGGAAACGCATGCTTGAGGCCGTGGACTGCAGTAAACGACACATGAGAAAAACACCAATGAGTAATGCAGAAAGAGTTCCAGGAGGCAAGAGAATCTCGAACCTGCACGCCAGCAAGAAAACTATCAAACTTATGGTTTACAGTTTGTGTTGCCCAGTAAGTCTAATACTTACAAGTCTACGTTTCACCTTTTTAGGCAGGTCTTCATTTAAAGTATAGACATCTTCTCTTTTTGCCAGCACCTGAGAACCGTCCTCAAACTCCACCTGAGATGACATGAAAATATTCAGCAGTTATCTACACACTTTTAAATAATTGGAAGTGCATTCATCCAAAGCCATGAACACACAAACTTAAGGGTAGAAATTCCACTTTGTACTTTTCAAAACTCCTTAATTTAATGCAAATATTTATTTGCAATTAGAAATTCTGAAAAAAGATGCTAGAACATGAATTATAAAGCACGTATCAGGTCTCTATCAAGGAAAGTAAACAATGAAACATTATCATCATCTGTTCGTCATAAATTACATTAAAAAAAAACACCTTTCTCTCAATGCATCAGCATTCATCACATTTTAATTATGAATCATAAACCGCTCGGTCTTAATTTTAAAACAAGAAGCCTTTTTTTATTTTACCTTTGCTCTTAAAAACACATTTTTCCTGCTCAAGAAATGTGAAATGTTGATGTCCGTGTAAATCGTGAAGTAAAAAAACAGCCTGAAACTATTTCCTACCTAAACACACTTTGACAATGGAAACTTCTTGTTCAGCTTCTAAAACTCTGACCCATCTTAAACTGAGTTTGTGCGTCACAGATGCATTTGTGCATAACTAATGGTTGACGCCCAGCTCAACTAAATAAAGCTTTAAGTGGAAACCGCATGACTTAGCTTGGTGAATATTTCAGTGAGTTTGAATAATGCAGATTGTCACCTCCTTCTCATCCTCCTCTTCTCATCCTCCTCTTCTCGCTCTCTCTTCCTCTGCTTACACTGTGGGTCTCAATAGCTTTTGCTTCATATGTATCTCTTTTTCATCCTCCCATCATCTTCCTCATCTCACTCCTCCTCAAATGACTCAGCAGCCAATCAAAGAGAAGGGGGCTGGGCTCTACGCTCTAGCTCGAGCTCGAGCTGAGATCTCGCGCTCACGAGCTCTCGCGCTCTCTCTCATAATAGATATCTACGCTTCTAGCTCTCGCTCGATCTCTACTCTCATCGAATCGCTCTCTCTCTCTTAATCTCTCTCTCTATCTCTCTCTCTATCTCGCTATCTCTCTCTCTCTACTCCTCTCAGTCCTCTCCTCTCTCTCCCCCCCCCCCCCACACACACACACACACACACACACACACACACACACACACACACACACACACACAGGGACCTTGACAATGTCAGAGGATTCGGATGTTGAGGGAGTTCGACAAGTTTACTGCAGTCTCGCTTTGACCCACAGCTTAACTTGCAATTTAATTCACCGTTCGCAGAAAAAGGATTAAATCTGTAAAACCGGGTCGTACGTCTCCCTTTCTCATATATTTACAATTTGTCATGATCCTGTATGTCTATAGTGAAGTAGGTGTGTTCGTGTGTGTGTGTACCTGGTACATGTAGGATACGTTGGATCCCAGGTATTTGGCACCATAGAAAAGTCCATCAGGCCACTTCACTTGAACGGCTTCCCCCACTTCAGGAGGACCCAAGATCATACAATCTCTGCTCTAAGGATACAAGAGAATAATGGTTGGTTTGCGTAAGAGTGTGTGTGTGTGTGTGTGTGTGTGTGTGTGTGTGTGTGTGTGTGTGTGTGTGTGTGTGTGTGTGTGTGTGTGTGTGTCGTCAGAAACGTCATTCAAAAAAACAAGATGGGTCATTAAAAGTGAAGGTTTGATGTTGAAAAGAGCTTTTTTGTTAAAGTCATGGTTAGACTCCATCCAGACTTCTATCCTGCTGCTGAATATTGATATATAGTTCTGCTGTGAAACCTACTAATAAACAATATATATATATATATTAATGTATATGGGAACCTATAATGTACAACATTATAATAATCTACAGATATAAATAATTAAATGTAATCGTTGAAGTTATGGGGTTTTAACTGAGGAAGACTTGGTTAATGAAGGCTGCGGTTCAGTAACACACACACAAGTGTTTGTCAGTGTTCAGCAAACCAATTAAGAGACTCGGGCTTTACCATAATCACTTCAACGGTCATGTCAGTGATTATTTGCTGCTACCATGACAACTCGGCAGCCCCGTGATATTCCATTTTAATTTGATTGGCCTTTTTCAGAAAGCCGTGTCGTTTCATGGTAATTGTAGAAAAGGTTTATAGTATAACACACCTTACAGTAAGATATTAAAACAAGCTTATATGTAATCCCTCGTGCAATGAAGAGAACCAATAAACCTCCCTGTAAAAAAAAAAAAAAGGAAGCTCCTTTCAAATGAGAGTTTTATTATCGGATATGACCTTGCACAACTGGGAGGTGACCTCTTGAGCGAGTCTCTAATTAAACATATCCTCACCACTATATCCTCGGGGTAGGTATCGTTGGAGAAGGAGCCGTCATCGAACATGACCTCGTAGAACATCTGGGAGGTGATCTGGGTGACCTTTGAGCTGTAGTAGCGCAGGTTTTTGTGTTTGGAGATCACCGTCTGGCCCAGCGAGATGGACGCTTGGCATGCTCGCTGCTGCTGGTGTGGACAGAGAGCAGCAATTAGACTGCTGTATGACAATCAGTACAGCAGCATTTCAAACTAAAACTCCTATGAGACTAAATCATTATATGCTGAGTGATGACACGGTTCATTTTTTTAAAAGATTAGTTTTTTTCTTAAATCAAGTGGCAGATGGTTTTGTTTTGAGAAATCTCAGCGATTCTGCCACCAAACAAATACTTTTATAATAAATAAATAAATAAATAATAGCTTTGAAAAATGACAAAGACTCTAGAAAGTCCACAGACCTCCCTGTGGACAGTTTTCCGTAAAACTACTTTCTACTGAAGAAAGAGTCACTATTAGCATGGCTACATACCATCAAAGCTAAGTAAGTATTTTTGTGATTTGGGTGTACTGACCCTTTAAAGCAAATAATACTTTCGACAGATATTTCAGCCTTTTCTTGCATTCGAAGCATGAACACTAAAGTAATACATTTTACATCATATATTTTCAAAATAAATTCCATCAATATGCATATGCCTACACTAAACCACCTTTTAATCTACTAACAATCGTTTTGAAAAATGGGACCAACATTCACTTGCCCGCTTCTACTGCACTGCATGAGAGCAACACCAATCAGCAGACACTTAGAGTTGTCTCTAAGTGCAAACACACATTGCCATGTCCATTCTAACTGAGCACAACCTGGTTCATGACAGCTCTCTGTAACACCTGTCTTATAACTTACAGCTGACGAGCTCCGTGATTGATGTCTATGGCAGGTGATTGACACGACATATGGCCAATCATCAGGCTCCATGATTACACCGGCAGCATGGCCACAGGTCACATGAAAGGAGGTGGGACACCGGCCACATGAGCACTGGATACAAGCACCTGCCCGCCGCTTCCCCGCGCAGCGCTTACGACAATAGATGCACTTCTGTAAACACAGACCAGAGCAAACCGTCAACACCAAACACTGACGAGACCAGCTGCGTCCAAATTCTGGAGAAAAGGACAGAGCTGGCTTTCTTCTTTGTTTTTATCTAGCACTCAGCTTCAAGTCTATTCTTTTGTACTGAAGACACAAACGGATCACAAATATATAGTTTCATTTTCAAAAAAGGGTTAAACAATTTCCTTAAACAGCCGAGCATTGTAGTTTACACCGAAAGTTAGACAAACAGGAGTAAATAGTGCATTTGTTAGGGACTATTTTCAGCTTAGAATTGATCCACACTCGAGTTAATGCTTTACATCAGCAGGACCCCGCTGGGATTGAAATAAAACAAACTACACTGCAACATAATGAAGAAACCTGCCCTTAGTTCAACCTGGTGGCTCACTTATGTGTTTTTGTGCAACAATGGAGGACACAGAAGAATGAGCAATATCTTTGATGTTTTTGTTACTATGATCAATTAAATCATTACATTTTAGTCTTTTTATGGGATTAATCAATGTCAATGATAGAAAATATAGGACATCACCAGCCTCACCCTACTGGCATAGCATGTAGTATTAGTTTTAGGAAGTGCGATGTTGGTAGGAATATCTCCTTAATAAAAAAAGGTAGGGTTTTGCACTTTTCTCATACCAACAACCTGGTCAGAGGACATTTTCTAAACAATGTGATGGACAACAAACCAGGAAAAACAGGCCGTCCTTGTTGGCCAATTCCTATGAATGTTTAATAATGATGAAGAGCAATTAAATCTCTTTTGAATAAAGATTAAATCAGTTTTTAAACATAGAATTTTGTTGTTTTCCTGTTCACCTTTTCTGCTGTTTCTAGGGATAAATGATGAATAATACATTCTATACACAGAATTGTATAGTATGTGAGATGCAGCACGTACAGTATACACAATGCATGTAGAATATATTAATCATTTGGACACAGCAAGGGTGTTTGCTGTTTATATACATTAGGGACGTGTTAAATATAGTTTAACGAAGCTCGACACTCAAAAAGTGAGCATGAAACCTTCCGTCGCATCTTCTCCTTCCTTCCAATCTTTCCTGTCACCTTCCACTACAAACTACATCAAAACAAATTGTCATTGTGTGTCTTTATTGAATACTGTCAGGTTTTCTTCAATTAAATAGTGAAGCCTTTGTAACAGGGTAAAGGAAACTGAGTAATTTAAAATCTGTATTTCCACTTGAGAGACCTTGAATACGGGTTTAAGTAAAACACAGCAGAAAGGCCGCTTAGTAACTCACTGCTCGGTTGTGCCATGAACCTCAAACATCACTTAAAACCATTATGTGCTCCAAATAAACATATCAGTGAAATATCCTCGCTGCACTGTTATTGGATACGGTGGTGTAAACAAAACATGGATACGAGAGAATAAACTGGGCGTAGGAGAGAGACCCCAGTTGTAACAGTCGACAGAAATATGTTATTTCACTGCTACAATACAAGGAAACCCTCAAACAAGACCAATCGGATGACATCATTTGAGGTTTCCACAACAAACAAGTGCTGCAATGTCTATGTTGTGGTATTCCCCCCCCCCCCCCCATTTTAGTTCTGTGAGCAGTACACAACTGCACAATGAAGAGCACAATACACATCCAACACACCGCCATGCATCCGTGCACAAACACACCCGCAACTACATTTTTAAGAACATCCCTCGGTTTTCTGCACCAAACAGCCCATCAAGTCCATTTCCTCTACTGTGGCGTCTTCCCCTCTACTCCGCTCCCACAAATCCTCTCCGCTCCTCCACTAAAGGGAAAGAATGACGACATCCTCCCATTATAACCCTACTCGCTCCCCATTCCTCTTTCACCCCTTTCGCATCCCTCCCATCTCACTCCATTTCCTCCACTCTCCTCCTAATAAAACATCCATCTACTCTCTTTTTTTTCCGCTTCGCTTCGCTTCCCTGTTTTCCGCTCTCTTGCGGTGCGGTTTCACATCTCTTTGAAGGTAATTTATTCATTAATCTAATTCCTGAGGAATCCATACTGAAATATCCATACATGCTGGCAGATAATATGCCTATGTATAGACAAACTCCTTAGAAGATGTTCCTCAGCTGTAAGCGAGCCCAAGTGGGAATGACCTGGTTTGTAAATATGAAGTATAGCCTAAAGAAAAGAGACTGATGACATGTAAACTGTCATTTCACCATCTTATCATATTCATGGAAGAACATGATGCGTCTGAACAGCATGTGTTGGAGTATAGAAATACTACAATATTAAATAGGACCTTTAGACGTTTTAATTCTCTTGTGCATATAAGGAAGGAGATCGCATCATTTGAAAGGTAATGCTCTGGCAATACAAAGCTTTTCTTTAAAAAAAGGTATCTGCCCTTATCAGCCAAGACTCTGAAATAAGGGTCTTTAGATAAGCTATTGATTTTTCAATGATCCAATTAGTTAACCTAGAGAGCATTAATTAAATCTAACCTCTACAGCAGGGCTGGCTTCTTCTCAGCTTAGCCTACTTAATTCAAATATCAGTTGCAGATCAGGAGGTATTGTTTACCGAGATAATTTATTAAAGTAAAAAGGCAATGCTTAATTTAAAATGGGTGATGAAAATATGCAACTTTATCCCTTATTTGTATTAATGGAGCTTCACAGCTCCTCTATTTCTGAACCGAGGGACTTTTTCCTCAGCGCTTTTCTTGGTGACTAACTTGGCCTACATTTCATAAAGCCTATTCCCATATCTCCTCCATTATGGACAGCAGTGTGCCGCTGATGAACTGGCCCGACTGTCTCGTCCACCTATTGAGACCAGCGTGACGAGATTCTGACTGGCATGATATGTAGAGGGACGTGTGCGTGTATGCGTGTGTGTACTCGTGTACATTTGTTGGTGGAAAAACAATTTGTGTGAAAAATTAAAAGTACTGCAACATAATGACAACATAGTTTTGTGTTTTAATGTGTGTGAGTGTGTCTATGTGTGAGCCTTATCCACTCACCCCCCCCCCCCCCCCCCCATCCCCCCCATTGCCTGTGCCTTCTCCGCGGTGTATTTGGGTGACTGTGTTGAGCCATGCGTTAAGAACATTCCCACAGTAAATTATAAATGTGTATGTGTGTGTGATTGTGTAAATTATAAATGTACTGGGCGGCTGCAGGGGCAACGGGTCCAATGCGAACACGTGGCTCACGGAGCGAACATACAAAAGATGAAGTGGACAAAAGAGAAATGTATATCGCCCTCAATTTAAATTTAAATAACAATCTGTGTTTCATCATGACAAATGTTTTTTTTCCTTTCATTTAGTTATGTGTGCTGTGCGGTTGTTCATATTTTTACCTAAATTTAGAACTCAAAGAGGTTGTTGAAAAGACGCCCATCTGTTTTACCATCAACAGAAGCAAAAAGTGCATGTGTCAGCACGTTAATGACTGAAAAATTGGCAGCAAAAAGTAAAGATTTGTTCATCGTGAAGTGTGAAGATTGCAGTTTTAGATTTCATCTTCAGATCAGCTACATCTTCCAAAACAGGGAAGAAACTGTTTATACTAACATCCCTACATCAAAGCATGTGCTTTCAGCTGCATTGCCAGAAAGAGTGTAATATGTGGTGTCAAGCTAAAAGTGGCACTGTGACAGACTTTAGAGCATCTAACAGCTAAAGGAAGGAAAGCACAGTTTCCTCAAAAAGATTTTTTAGATCATTACAAGATCCGAAACATTTTGGCCATCATCAAGGTTAATGTCACAGGCTTTTTATGAGCGTCCTAACCTTTCCCGTCTGGACTACGATGTTCATTTTGTTGAGATTGTGGCCCTTGGATATGGACACAGACACTTTGTGGTCTGTGCTTTCATTTCCAAATTAGCTTAAGTGAAATGTGGTGTGATCAGATATGACCCACCTCCCTGTGAATCCCCGGTGCTGAGAGTAATGTCACTGTGTCCACATTCAGTGGCAGTGCAGTAGTATCCCTTTAAACTATTTGCAGGTAGGCACTCATGGAGGAACCATGATTGGTTCCATTATGGTGGAGAAATGAGGGGAGGGAAAGGGAGGAACAGCATGCTCTGCCTCGGACGTTGTGGTTCGCCTCAACCTCAAGGCCACCAGGGCACCCACTGTCGATAAAGGTTGACTGGAAGGGTTTAATGCTAAAAAGACCTTTCAGTATAATGTAATACAGTTGAATAGCACCACAAACGGTTGCCTATAAAATGACTGTAGCGGTGGACCTAATAGGCTGGAGTTGATATTTATAATACCTCATTATAAATTCTGATTATAATATATCTTAATCATGTCTTAATGTCACTCTCAGCTCTTTTATTTTTATCTATGGATAGTAATCTGATACTGAAACCAATTGTGTTTTCAAATTGCTGTGGTCAAAGAGCCCAACAAATTCATTATTTACCAATCATCCAATCATTATTTGCGAGATGTCGCAACCACGATGTTGCGTGCACAGTAGTGGACGCATGCAGCCACTTTCCCAGTAAGTCTCCACTGCATCAATTAGTTTAGCTGCGAGGTTATCAGCTGTGTGTCTGCCTGGCATACTCAGGGTTTCTACTAGTGTATTGCAAGCTCGGCGGCACGCCGTGTGTGACTGTGAGTATGAAGTTCGCAGTAACTTTATAGCAGTGAATGTAGCAGTGCGGTGTTTGAAGGGTTTATTTTTCAGTGAATTAATGCTACAACTCCTGAAGACCCAAGCTCGGAAGTTCCCGTGTTTTGCTTGCTCACCTGTGAAAGTTAGCAACAACTCCTTATCCCTGACCTTTAAGGTGGACCAGCTATTCTCATTTTAGTGACAAGCTGCTAGACTGAGTTTTTTTTTTTTTTTACTGTTCTTATTGTCAGTGAGCGGTTAAACTATTAAAAATGAGCATCCATAGTCCCGACCCGTGCCTTGATCAATCATATATGCTTCTTTAAAAAGCGGAAGTTTTCATATATACGCAATACTTTTTGCTGAAACAATAAAGTAAGCAGGGAATGTGCAGGAAGCCTTGCGTTGGGATGTACCTCTCCAACACTGCGCTTTCTGCCAAGCTATCCTGGAGCCTGCAGCAAAGAGCTAACTATAGTGGCAACATGTCAGGTCTGCAGAGACACACTCCAGCTCTCTCATTAAACACACACACACACACACACACACACCTACACATGTATAGACAAACGCCCGCACACAGACAGCCCTACATACATAAACCCCCACTCCCACCCACCAGTGGTTAATTATCTAGCTTTGATTGCGGGCATGTTCGTCTCAAATTGTTAATTAGAACTGTGAAGACTTCATTAATTAGACTGAGCCCGTCCTTAAGGAATTCCAGCACTGCATCAGTGTGTGTGTGTGTGTTCACCAGTTTATATCGCTGCATGGGGATCCTACTGGTGTCAATGGGACTCCTCTTGGCTTCGTCGCTGAACCTTGCCTCTGGCAGTGCGACTGCACACATCACATGGGCCCATCTACACACACACACACACACACACACAAATTAATACATCATGATGATTAAGACGCACAGACAATTCATCTGTCTGAGCCCTGGAGATCAGAGATGAGCTAATCAGATATCAAAAGCCTGTCTCACTTGTCGTTTTTGGTTTTCTTCAGAGCTCCACCTCTGAGGTTACAGAGACAGCATTCCTGAGAAAACAAAGAGACAAGTGAGTAAAAGAGAAACAACATATTTTTTATTCCACTCACCAATATCCTTACACACGCTTACATATAACGCCTGCATATAGAAACTGCATTGTGCGGGGCACTGGGTCAAATTCATGGGAAATCTTTTCAGGACAAAAAGATACTTTCAATATAAATGCAGTTAAAGAACTGAATCTTTAACATCTGTTCAAGGGTTTACTTCTCCTCGCTAGCAAGGTGATGCACACAAAGTCACAACACCACAAAGTAGCTGCACACAGCAACATCTGGGTTTTTTTCAGAGGAACAGTGAGGCATAAATCATATTCAGTCATCCATCAAGCCATTTGTTAAGATAACAGTGTCGTTGGTGACGAAAAACCAAAAAGTTATTTAGAAAGATGAAATCTTCAAATGGATCTTGCAAGGATCCGTCTCAGTCAGGTAAAATATCCGACAAGGATCAAAAGGTTGTTGTTCTAAAAAAGAAAGTGCAGGTGTTGATCCATTCATCAGTGCTGTTTTCTAATGGCCTTGCACCTTCAAGTAATGTGCTTATAATTCACGCCATCTAAAAACACCAAAGCTTAAGAATCAACTACATCACAAACGGAGAAAAAAAACCCATCTTACTGCAGTAAAGCTTCCTTCTGTACAGCGATCACACGACCACTGTTCGCTGACATCATCTGCGGCAACACCGTAGCAACCTGAAGGAGGAAGTGGCTGATGAAAACTAGTGGTAAAGATAGAACCATGTCAAATTTTAAAACTTCCACATTCACTTAAATACTGCTTTACTCTAACCTGGCAGCATGGTTTCAACCATTCACTGAAAACAGCGGGCTGGACAGCTAATGGTAAGTCTATGATCGATTACAAAGAACAGAATAAAATGCTACGTCCAAATTGTTTCCACAGATTTTCCAACAGAAAGATGGCATCGTTTCATGCAGAAATGCACAGTATTGCAGAATAAGTGGAAATGGAGAGCTCTATGGTGTGTGTGTGTGTGTGTGTGTGTGTGTGTGTGTGTGTGTGTGTGTGTGTGCGTGCGTGCGTCTGTAAGGGAACAGTTGAGGTTAAACAAGAAATGCAGACAACACAGAAGGAAAAAGGGTTACGTCTATGCGTCTTTTGCATCTAAATGCATCTGTGTGTGTTTGTCTGTGTATCACAGAGCGCTTTGTAGACAGCCAGACTTGCACTGGCGTGACAGTATGCCTTGGTTTCAGACACTTGTGAAGCGAGACCTTTGTAACGCAGATGACATGGCTGACAGAAACCGCACAACATACACAGTAATATGAAACAGCCACTTTGAGTAAATATTGTTGTTCTGTTTAGTTTTGGTCTGTGTGCTTGGTGTGGCAGAACAGCATAAATGTTTTATTAAAAACCTAAATGCTGGTGGACCCCAACAGAAAAACATTTTGGAAAAAAGTAAGACAAATGTGATTCTTTTCAAAGCTGACTGCTGGTTGAAATCCATTCCTAGAGGTTTTAGACACATAAGCTGGGGGGGATTGTTTTATTTGTAACAAACACTTAAAGTCTGTATACGTGCGTGTCTCAATTCTTTCCCCCCACTATCCATCACCAAACCAAACATAAAATCTAAGCTCACCTCTCTTTCCTTTCTCGAGTTCAAATAACAGCATGGGGGGGAAAGCAACATCAACTTGTACTTATCGTTGGTTCTCAAAACCAAACTTGTGGCTTTTTCATCAGTGTCAAATGACATACTCTTCAGCTCCTACTCCCACCCGTCCTGTACCTCCACACACTCGCTTGCAGAGTAACACACACACACACACGGACACGTACCAGTCCACACTCCATACTACTTGGTCTGTTTGGGGAGTTGGCAACCCAAGCCAAGTCCCTACAGACTGAGCTACTGCCGCCTCATACACAACACCTGGAGTAAAAAGTGAGGTGGGATCAAAAGTAGTGGCAGGAAAGTGTGAGGAATTGAAACTGACTGAGAGAAGCAATGTCATTTTAAAGCTGTGGATCCAGGACAATGTGTAAGACGTTGAATAAATGTGTGTGTGTTTTTGTATGTGCATGTGCGTGTGTGTGTGTGTGTGTGTGTGTGTGCATCTGTAGAAGACCGGCTGAAAGCTTAAGATATTGGCAAAATGTGTATGGATTGGGAAAAGAGTCTTAGGGCTGTTAAAGTGTGTGAATGTGGGATTGAGATAATGTACAGCGTATCGCGTCTGCGTGTCCAGTGGAAGAGAAAAGCTCCAGGGGGTTTTTAGGAGTGTGTGTGGGGCCTTGTTGCACTGGCTTGGGGCTTTTGGACAGGAAGTATGTGTGGTGAAGACAGAGGAATCACCCTCATTCGGCTGCCGAGGGAAATAAAATACTCAAAACCACAAAGAGAGGGGGAGAAAGGGAAACAGAGAGGGGGTGGAACATTGAGACTGAGTCAAGACTCAAACCCGCTGACCCGCTTACAATGACATGAGACAACAACACAAGCGCAATATGTAGAAACAAACAACGTGGCTGGGGTGCAGTAGGAGGTAAATAGATGGTATGACGTTTAGAAACTTTACCAACAACACCCATGATCAACCTGCAGACGCACCACGCTCTCACATTTACACGCTTCTCTTTCCCTGCATACTTACTTGCATGGACTTGCAGGCAACAGCCCTGGCAGTAGAGTAGAGGGGAGGTGCCATCTTCCTGCAACAGAGGGTTAGTGGGAGTTGGGGGGCAGTTCTGCTCCCGGAAAGAAAAGCAGATCTCTGGGACTAGGGGCTTGGTTCTTCTAAGACCTCTACAGGGACGTGTGTGGCCCTCCATTGGAGATGAGGGTTTGGAGGAGTCCTTAGCTACGAAAGATGTATCGTCCTCTGCTTTGTCTTCAGCCTAAAAACAAAAAGAATTTTAATAATTAGTGTTCTTTAGGAGGTGGACAATGAAATATTTCCATCTTAATTTCCCTCATAATTAAGGTTGTTGCTCTGGATGGCATTTTAGCCCGTGGAAAATGACAGAAGCTGGTTGTGTAATAAGACAATGAGAAGTTACAGGACACGTTCAGCACCAGCAAGCTTAATATTATTTTCTATACTTCTTTTTACACCGGTTTTTATTCAGCTGTAATTTAATTATTTGCACAGTTGCAAACTACTTATGTTTCTTTTCAACGCTAAATATTTATTTATTTATTTATTAGCGTCTTGAGTTATTAGAAAATTTCTATACAAGTATAATGTATTATTATTACTATGCTTTCACAATAAGAAAGGGCCAGGTATCTTCAACAGTGTTATATACATCCGTCTGCACATTAAAGCAGGGGGGGATTAAATAAACAACGTTTGCGCTCCAGATGGGATTTGAGTCACTAACAGATAAAAATGTAAAACCCCCCTTCCAATGGCAGAGATAAATCCTGTGGGGCTTAAGGAGCGAAAGCAAAGAGTCCTGCTGCATGTGATCTGCTAGTATCGATTCCTTCATCTTTTGCATTTTGGAAACAAGCATCCAACAAACGACACATTATTGTTGAGCTCCGCTTTACCTGATAATAAGGCATGAAGAGTGTGCACACAGCACAGTGTGGCTGCATGGTGGCTGCATGAGCATTGTACTCCCTCTCCGCTGTGAAGCAGCTCTTCCTGTTCTGCCACAGGTAGATGAGGGGCTTCGCCCACGCCTCCATTTCCTGCTCCTCCTCCTCTGCCAGGCTTGCTTCAGGGGGCTCTAAGTGGAGACATAACAAAGCCTTACAACCTCGTATTAACTTGTTTATTCCACTTTAATCTTTGTTCCTATTGAACCCTTTTTAAACCTTCTCCTATGGCTCAGATGATGATTCATGCAATACAGAGTGCATATCTCCTGTCGGGTAGTTTGTTAATTAGCCCGCTGTGAATCTGAAACCACCGTGTGCCCGGAATATAAAAACTTAGTATGCGTCATTGTCACAATAGACTTCAGCAGTAATAATAGACTTGCTGCTAAGGCTGCTTTCACACCAAATCAGGCAGTCTGGCGATTAGCTGTAGGGTGGCGCGGCGGTGTTGGTGTGTCACTAAATGGCCCATTTGTGTGACGTCATGTTGTGAACTGTAACACCCCAATATAGCACACAAGTAGACATTATATTTCACAATTATTGTTTTCCGTCAGAGTCTTTTTATGATCACAAAATCTCCATCCAACTCAAAGGCAACTTTATTCATTACAGAAGCTAGACAAGAAAAGGCGGAGGGACTGGGCCTTGTGCTGGAGCTTGTTGCACAAAACACGCGATCAAATTCCCCACAGAATTTATCCAACGAGCATCAATGCAGTCAGCTGTTACACACACTCTTGGGCAGTAGCCATTTTACCCTTAACTTTCTTGTACCAAAGTTGTTTTCGGCCCACGTCCCATGGCAGCAAAAGGCAGGGATGTTTACTGTACCCTCTAACCGACTCGCTGGTTACGTAATTGGCCACCGGAGCGTGATGTCTCCAAAAGTTGAGTCCGTTTTAACTTTTCCACTGCGGGCCACAACATTTATTTCCTGAATCCCTACGGCACTGGACTTCGCAGCAAAAACGCACAACCCCCACTGAAACAAATGGGCGGGCGGGCGGGAGTTTTCACCAAACCGCCTGATTTGGTGTGAAATGCAGCCTCAGATCTAATCCATCCACAGTGGTGACAATTCCCTCCAGTGACTTGAAAAAACATGTCCAATGAATAAGAAGCCTGTCTGTTTATAAAATTACCCAAAATGATTAAGAGCTGTCATCATCATAAAATAGGCTTCTTAAAGCCATGGTCATTTCTCAGGGATAAACAACTAAAATGGCTCCTGAATTATTCATCCCTTTCACAACCATAGCGATAATAAATGTGACTGTGTGTGTATATGAGCATTAGTAGTTGTTAATTGAGGGCCCTCCCTCCCTCCCACCCTGTTTAAACCATGAAAACAAATAGAGTATCCATCACTAGTTCATTTTACTGTGGTAGGCCTGAAAGTTAAATCTGTTTAGTTTATGGTTGCATTGACGTCACACGAATCATTTGGGGGGTCGTAAAATGTGAAAAATGAGGATGGGAAGAAGGGACCGCAGAGTGGAATGGATGGATGGTTATAAAAAGCTACACTGTAAGAGAACACAAATATTACCTGCCATAACTTAATATTTAAGAGTTTGTTGTTAACGGTGTTACGACAACAAAGTCAATTATGTTCCTCCTGAGCTTATGTTCTTGCTAGGGAAACTAACGTTTTAACAAAGGAAATGTCAGAGGTTTTAACCGTGCTGCAAATAGTGATATGGTTTACTAACCAAACAAAAAATGTTATGGCAACAGTATTATGGTTCACTGCAAAGCAACCAAGCAGAAGTCAAAGGATCGTGGCTGTGGTTGCTACTTGCTACACCCCATAGGTTGAGCTTCCATATTTGAATGGAAAGCTGTTGTCAAATTAATTATAGCTGTATAGATGTTGCTTTTAACTTCCTATGTTTAGTGTTTATTCTGGGTATGTATGACAAATACCACCCAGAACATTTGACATAAGAGTTGATCAATGTGTTCAACTCTGGAACACATTACCAACTAAATTCATTCAAGACATAACATCTTTTGCAACAAAGGTTAAGTTCTGGCTAAACGCAAACAAGATCTACCCATTTTAACTGATTGTACTGTAATGCAAGTTACCAAAGTGTATGGTGTGTGTACTGTGGTATGTTTATTGTATGATTTGCATTTGATTTCCATATTTTAGTGTAATGTGGTTTTTAATAATACTGAATGCTGCACATTTTAATTGCACTGTACAGGTAAAAGTCCAACTAGAGACAAGAGTAGAATATTAGCAATAGCTATAAACTCTCTATGCAGCACATCAGTTTCATGCTCTGTATTGGAACTATGTTCAATTGTATAATCCCTATCCAATAAATAAATTCAATACAAATTCTTTTTTTGACAGATCAACTGGAACGTGTGTTCCTTCGCCTGGGCCATGCAGAAACAGATGACCAGCTACAGGACATTATCTCCAAGTTCCTACCCCCTGTGCTCCTCAAACTCTCCAGCGTTCAGGAGGGTGTGCGAAAGAAAGTAAGACGAGGGTTGTCGTTATCTGTGCATTAAGAGATTACAATGACTCATGAGTCCATGCTCTGTAGCTACACCTCATACAGGACTGTCTCAGAAAATTAGAATATTGTGATAAAGTTCTTTATTTTCTGTAATGCAATTAAAAAAACAAATGTCATGCATTCTGGATTCATTACAAAACTGAAATATTGCAAGCCTTTTATTATTTTAATATTGCTGATTATGGCTTACAGCTTAAGAAAACTCAAAAATCCTATCTCAAAAAATTAGAATAGTTCCTCAGACCAAGTAAAAAAAAACAAAATCAAACATTTGAAAATGTCCATTAATGCACTCAGTACTTGGTTGGGAATCCTTTTGCACGGATTACTGCATCAATGCGGCGTGGCATGGAGGCAATCAGCCTGTGGCATTGCTGAGGTGTTATGGATGCCCAGGATGCTTCAATAGCAGCCTTTAGCTCATTAGCATTGTTGGGTCTGGTGTCTTTCAGCTTCTTCTTCACAATACCCCACATATTCTCTATGGGGTTCAGGTCAGGGGAATTGGCAGGCCAATCGAGGACAGTAATGCCATGGTCAGTACACCAGTTACTGGTGGTTTTGGCACTGTGGGCAGGTGCCAGATCATGCTGGAAAATGAATTCCTCATCTCCATAGAGCTTTTCAGCAGACGGAAGCATGTAGTGCTCTAAAATCTCTTGGTACACAGCTGCATTTACTCTGGGCTTGATGAAACACAGTGGACCAACACCAGCAGCTGACATGGCTCCCCAAACCATCGCTGACTGTGGGAACTTCACACTGGATTTCAAGCAACTTGGATTTTGCTCCTCTCCAGCCTTTCTCCAGACTCTGGCGCCTTGACTTCCAAATGAAATACAAAACTTGCTTTCGTCTGAAAAGAGGACTTTGGACCACTCTGCAACTGTCCAGTGCTTCTTTTCCATAGCCCAAGTCAGACGCTTCTTCCGTTGTCTTGAGTTCAGAAGTGGCTTGACCATGGGAATACGGCTATTGTAGCCCATTTCCCGGACACGTCTGTGAACAGTGGCTTTTGATACCTGGACTCCAGCTTCAGTCCACTGTCTTTGAAGCTCCCCCAAATTCTGGAAGCGACTCTTCTTCACAATGCTGTTAAGGCTGCGGTCATCTCTCTTGGTTGTGCAGCGTTTCCTGCCACATTTCCCCCTTCCAACAGACTTTTTGTGGATGTGCTTTGAAACTGCACTCTGTGAACAGCTTGCTCTTTGAGAAATTTCTTTTTGTGTCTTACCCTCCTGATGGAGGGTGTCAATGATGGTCCTCAGGACAGCAGTCAGATCAGCAGTCTTCCCCATACTTGTGATTTAGTTTACTGAACCAAGCTGAGTGTTTTTCAAGGCTCAGGAAACCCTTGCAGGTGTTTCGAGTTAATTAAACGATTCAAGTGATTCGTTGAACACCCTACTAGTATACTTTTTCATGATATTCTAATATTTAGAGATAGGATATTTGAGTTTTCTTAAGCTGTAAGCCATAATCAGCAATATTAAAATAATAAAAGGCTTGCAATATTTCAGTTGATTTGTAATGAATCCAGAATGTATGACATTTTTGTTTTTTTAATTGCATTACAGAAAATAAAGAACTTTATCACAATATTCTAATTTTCTGAGACAGTCCTGTATACATGTGAATAAATTGAAAAATTCTAATGACTTCAGAACCCATAAAACTTCTCTTCTTGTTGATTTGTTTATTAAACCACCACATTATTTTCTTTTCCTCCTCTGCTAGGTAATGGAGTTGTTGGTCCACTTGAACAAGAGGATAAAAAGCCGACCTAAGATTCAGCTACCAGTAGAAACTTTGCTGGTACAGTACCAAGATCCCGCAGCCGCCTCCTTTGTGACGGTAAGAATATCAACTAAAATGTAGTTCTTATAAATCCACAAGTTTAATATACATAACACAATCAAAGAGTTAAGCATTATTGAAATTTGAAACACGCAATCCCTATTGAGAGTAAAGAGCAAAAAGCACTTATGTACGTAATTGGTTAATGGTAAGTTAACTAATAACTAGTTACAGTAACTAATATCTACTTGTCTGCATCTGTGTTTTAGCACCTTACATTTTAATACCATATGATAGAAATGGTAGATTTTATTGTCACTGATATTGATTGTATAGCAGCACAGCATTTGGATAGACAATAATACATATTACAATATTTAAGTAGTATCGGAAACATCATTTTGTTTAAGGAGAGCTGTGAAACTTGAGACGGTAGTGCTGATTGTTTCATTTATGAATTTTGTAGAATTTTACCATCATCTACATCAAAATGGGCTACCCACGTCTGGAGGTAGGAAAACAGTGCGAGCTGGCCCCCACCCTTCTCACTGCCATGGAAGGCAAGCCACAGCCACAGCAGGACAGGTGAGTGGCACGGCCATATTTACACTTATCACAATATTGGAATCAAAACAAGCATTTATTTTTTATTTTTTAGAAACGCTTGAATAAAGTGAATCCCAGAAGCCTCAGTCCTGTTTAAATGGGGCTGACTATCCATTGCTTGTTGGACTGTGATTTCACTTCTGTCTCTCTTTCTTCCCTTAGCCTGATGCACCTGCTGATCCCAACTCTTTACCATATGAAGTATCCTGCAAACATCTCCAAGATTGCGTCTCCATTTAACTTAACTGAGAGGCCAAAGACGGTGCAGCTGCTGCTGGAGTTCATGTTGGATGTTTTACTGATGCCTTATGGGTGAGTTAACACTGTGCTTTGGGTATTGTATGGTTGTACGTCCCTACCCGAAGCGTTTGAACAAGAATGTTGACTTGTTATATCTCCGGCTCCTCCTAGGTTTGTGCTGAATGAATCACCGACTCGCCCGGCTCCCTCCTCCGCCCAGGGAAGTCCTGCAGAGGGGGCTGCAGGTGGCCAGGGTCTCCCCCAGCCTCCCCCTGGGATGAGTGTCTATGCTGCCAAGAGGGTGATTGGAGAGGCCCAGTGGAGCGCTGAGCAGCTAGAGCAGGTACAATAACTGGGCTGGAGGACGAGTAGTGGCTATATTTTTGGTTGCACGTACATGCGTCCCATTCTCGTCTAATTTGGCACAAATGTCCTCTTGGACTTATTGATGAACTGATTATAATTTGGAGGTACAACCACGAGGTGGTAATTGTAGTTTTTTTGAGTATTTTATTTAGTTTGTTAAATAGTAAAGCCCGTAGCCACACTGACCAGTAGAAAAATGCTCAAAAATAAATGAACAGACAATAAAATAAATTGAAGGTGTACCAATTAAAATAAAAATGTAACTATTAAGACTAAGTAAAACAATAAAGAGAAGTACACAAACAAAAGCGTGTGAGATCATTCAATCATGCGAGAGGAGATTCTCCATGTAGTTGATAAAAGGTTGCCGTAGTTTACAGATTTCATCTTCTTCATTAGTGAGTAAGTTATCTTTTCCACAGGTGTGCAACTGTTCACTTCTGAGAGCCACAATCCAACTGGCAGTGGGAAATCTGACTTCCATTTCATTGTGTGTATGCTTTCTTGACAAACCTTGAATCACTCCGTTCAAAATGAAATATCTCTTGAATTTGAACACAGGTTTTTTTAAATACAGCTCAATCCAAAAAGCTATCCGATAATAGATATTTAATTAATTTTTTATTTTATACCTTCATCCTGTATTTTGTTTCAACAGTGTAAGTTGGGCATAGTGAAGTTCATGGAGGCAAGGCAAGTCCCAGAGGTGGAGACAGTGGTGCACCTGGTGGTGGCGTCCAGCGACACCCGACACGGTGTGGCCACTGCAGCTGATCTGGAGCTGAAGAGCAAGCAGAGGTAGGCGAAGGAGCGTGAATCATCTCTGGTTCACATGTGTGTTTACAGATGATCAAGTCATCCTCTCTGTAATCTTTCATATCACTCAGTAAATGATACAATGTGTTATCAAATGATTAGGTATACCCGTTGTGCTTCAAATTGACATTCTGTGAATGATTGATTATTTGCCAATACAATTTTTTCTTCAGGCTAAATTTAAGAGATTTGACAGGCTGTCATCTAAATCCATCAGAAGAAATACTGAAAGTACAAACTTTTGTTGATATCATTGGTTGTGTGCGTGTTCTGTTATCTTCCAGCATCGTTGATTGGAACAATCCTCTAATTATCAACAAGATGTACAAGGTGTATCTGGGGGATGTTCCTCTTAAATCAAAGGTTTGTAAATTGACATTTACCTTTCAAACTTAACCTGAATATTAAGTATATTGTATAATACTGTTTGTGTATGTGCACTAGGGAGGCAATTTGAAGCAAGAGCTGAAACACGAGCCAGTAAGCACAAGAGTCAAACTGAAGATCCTGCCGCATCTTCTACGCTCACGCCTAGCCGCGGAGTGCTTTCCGGCTAACATCCAGGTCAGCTCTTTGTCCAAGCCTTGGTTTACATTTGTGCATTCTAAATTTTGCAAATCAAATCTGGTGGTTCACAGAAATGGTCATTGGTGCAATCATTTGTTTCCTTTCCTCTGTAGGTTGTGTATGATGGTCTGTTTGGAGCCAACACCAACAACAAACTGCTGTCTCTAACCTTGCAGTTTGTTCATCACATCTGCGTGGTGTAAGAAGTGTTATCTTTCCAGATACAGTCACAAAAAAGGTGTGTTTTTCTTTTTGCATTTGAAAAATAATATTTGGACTTTTTATGTTTTTCAGATGTCCTGATACTAATAAACCTCTGGGACTAATGCTGCTTAATGGTCTCACCAAGCTCATCAATGAATACAAGGAGGTAAAACTACAAATGACATGGCACATTTAAACTTCACTGTCTGCATTTACTGTTTCATTTGATTATATACCTACTAAACAACATTTGTCCTCGCAGGATCCTAAGTTACTATGTGTTGCTTACTCTGCTGTTGGAAAGCTTTCAAGGTATATAATGAAATTACTCCCCCCCCCCCCTTTTTTTTTTTCCTTACACATTGACATCTTGTGTGGGATTTTAAAATTAAAATGTACATTTTATGTCCTCTCCTCTAGCCGCATGCCACAGCTGTTCACAAAGGATATTGCACTGGTACAGCAGTTTTTTGAGTCCATGTGCAAGGTAGGTGAAGGATCTCTCGAATATCTGAACACAGAGTTTATTTCCTTAGTGTCTATTCTAAGAAAAGCACACTGATGTATCTGATATTGATATTTCCTAAATCTTGTGTCATCATTAGGAGGAGGCTGATGTACGTCTGGCCATCCAGGAAGCTTTGTCTATGATGGTTGGAGCTTATGCCAACCTACAGGGGGCACTGCTGAACCTAATGGAGGCCCTGGTGGCTGCATACATTGGAAAGGTGAGTCTATGCGGAGAAAAACAAGCTATTTAGTTTGTAAAGAAACATTAATGTTGACTAGTTTAATAAGTAGGTATGAGGCAAATCAAGAACTCTCTATTTATTCTTTTCGTTGCAGCCGGAGGTGCAAGTTCGCCAGGTGGCCATGAAGTTTGCCAGCATAGTGTTTGCTCCTGATCACGTGCCATCAAGATACCTGCTGCTCCTGGCAGCTGGAGACCCGTAAGTCCCAAAACACAGAACTTCTACATAATGGAAAATTAGTCGCAACACCAATACACATTTACACTGTGGTCAAAAACCAGTTTACTCTCCCAACACCTCACACAAAGACAGGCACTCACCTATATCAACAGGCCGGTCAGCAGCAATCTAACGGCACCATGAATCACATTTATACAACCACAATAACAAAAGTGTTGGGTGATGACGTCATTAATTGACAAAAGACATTCAAAGCTTCGTTCGAAAACCTCAAAAAATGGCATGCAGTACAGCCCTAATACACACTAGAACACAAATAAGATGGGAGATGGTTAGTGCTAAAATGAGGGTGTGAATGCTTTTACTTCACTGAGTGGTGCAGAACATAAAAGGAGCTGTTGTTCGTGTGTTAGGAGGGAGGAGGTATCTGCGGAAGCCAAGAAGGTGCTGAGAGCTTTTACTACCAAGAGCTCGGAGAAGGAGGGACCAAAGCCAATGCCCTCTTTTCCTGACATGGTGGCCTATGTCCAGGAGAAGGTGAGGCTCTTTGCCAAATGTTCATTCTCTTGGAGATGATGCATCCATTACTGCTAAAATAAATAATTAATCTCCTTTTTGTTTTACCTGGTCACGATCAGGCGGCTCAGAGGATCAAGACTCCAGCCAAGTACACTGTTGGAACCTACACTATTCCTTTCAACCCATCTGCGTTTGGGGAGGTAAATATCAATCTGTGATCAGCCTTTGAAATCCATATATTGTGACATGGGATGAGCTTTTTGCTGCAGATGCATAATAATAATAATAATAATAATAATAATAATAATAATAATTTCAAAAATGCTGTCTTCCCAGATTGTGCTCTACCTGAGGATGTGTTTAGCGCACAGTGCCGGGGTCAAGCCCATGTCCACTCGCCCGGCAGACATGCAGGATGATGCACCAGCCATCGGATGCTACGTCCACAGACTGTTGTCCTCCGAGTCTCAGTCAAAGGGTTCTGAGGCAAACCCTGTTTATATCTACATGGATCTGCTGCAGCAGCTGCTGTCTGCTGTCGGGGGTGAGAGAAGTTAACCTGCTCTGTCCTTAGGGTTATTATTCTGCAGGATCAAGTCGGGTCTCCATTGTTATTATGGGCTTCATAGAACATTTAAGATGATCTTTAAGTATTACACGTAGCTTATATGAGTCAGAATCGGGTCTTGAGTTAAGATCTTTACGTCTTCATCTGTATGGTGCAGTATTGTGAAAAACACAAGAATTATCATGTGTATTTATGGCACGTTCATTATTTAATCCCAACAGGAATCCCAGTTATGTACTGTCTACTGGAGGTGGTCTCTGTCTGCCCTGAGAAACTGGCTCCCAGATTTATTGATAAAATTGACTGGATTAAAGTGAGTATTTAATTGTATTTCTGTGTCTATCCTAGATGAAGAATGGAGACAATTCTACATTGAGATTTATTCTGCTCTAATTCATGAGTGAGACAAATATCAGCACCACTGAACAATCAGTGCAATCAGCTGTCCTGTGATCGTGTAAAGCCTAATTCACGTTTGTCCACCGTCGGTGTTTTCAGCTATAACAGATGTTTTCTCCCCCAGAGTCTGATGAACACAAACAAGGAGGACATGAGAGAGCTCGCAGCCCAGCTGTATGCTGTGGTGGTTTCCACCATGACTGGCAACGAGCTGCAGACGGCTGTGCACAACCTGCTCAAAATCACCAAAGACAACCATGTATGTCAATTTGTCTCTCTGGCGCACGTGAACGTTTTTTTTTTTTTTTTTTTTTTTCTTACATTTTAAAAGTGTGTACTTTGTCTTTGTGTGAATGTTAATTGGTTTTGTTGAACCACAGAGTCCTGAGACTCAGCACGGCTCCATCTTGGCTCTCGGCTACATGGTGGGAAGGTACATGAGCAAGAAGAAAGCTGTCACCTCTGGGGACTCTACGTACAACATGGAGCAACAAATGTGCATCACCTCCCAAGGAGATGATGAACTTGTTGCCATGGCCACCAAGACAATTGGTATGTTGTTTTTTTTAACCATTTCCTCCAGTGTAGGCTTCATTTAGTGACTATAACAGCTGTTGCAATAGGTTGATGTTAAAATGCCATTTTTATTTTTGCCTGGATTGTGATGAGATGTGTTTTGTTTTTTTGCACTTAAACATTGATTTTCATATCATTTGTGACAAAAGTTTGTCTATATATTTAAATCCACTTGTGTGTGTGTGTGTGTGTGTGTCCATCCAGGTTCCTTCCTGGACAGCAGTAGTGCGCTGCTGGCTGTGGCGGCGTGTACAGCTCTGGGAGAAATTGGCCGTAATGGCGCCCTGCTGATCCCTGCAGATGGGCCGGGCTTTACCAAACTGTCAGCCTTGGAAAACCTGCTGGCTCGCATCCCCTCTGGCAAGGAGAGCACAAAGGTAACCAGGGACTACCCAAAATGAAGTGGTTACTCAAGTGGCAACCAGTATGCATGTGTGTATTCATCAGATCGTAACTAAAATATTTGACTCGTATTATCTTTACCTTAATTATCTTGTTTGTGTCCGTCCATGCACGTGGTCCAGATGAAGGAGCGATCAATCCAGACCTTGGGGTACCTACCTGTGGGAGACGGAGACTTCCCTCACCAAAAGAAGCTGCTGCAGGGTCTCATGGACTCTGTAGAGGTATGGAACATACTGACTGACGGTACAATTAACAATAGTAATGCAGGGCTTTCCAGAGACCACAACAAAGTCAGTGGATACATCTCTCACATTTTTCTTTTTCTTAAGGCCAAACAGGTGGAGCTGCAGTTTACAGTGGGAGAGGCTATAACCAGTGTTGCAATAGGCACCAGCTCTGGAGCTGCCAGAGACCCATGGACCTGCACCGAGGAACAATACAGCCCGCCACAAAGTAAGTACTTTCAGTTGTAGTAGTTGAATTTTGCTATGTTGGTGTATTCTCTACACACGACCTCTATTACATGTCTGTCTGACCAGGGAGAGGGACACCTCCTCAGTTGCTCTTCTTGAGGTTTCTTCCTCTTTTTTTTTTCCTTATCTGAACAGAAAGTTTGAGGGCAGAGAGTGTCGTATGCATTTCAAATTGTCGAGCCCCTTGTGCCAAGTTTGTTATTTGTGATATTGGCTATATAATATAAATAAAATTGTACTTTTTGTATATAGTACCAGTCAAAGGTTTGGAGTCACCACCTCTTTCAAATGTGAATGAGAAGGTGTGTGCAAACGTTTGACTGGAACTGTAGGTTTGTACATTTTGGAGTAAAACAGACCTGCATCATAAGTACTAATGGATTAGGTAATTTCTTAAGCTATGTTCACACAAATGTGATAGATTTGGTATTCAAGTATAGGGTGGACCACATTGAAATTTTCAAGTGGTCAGATTTGTCAGACAGTCTCTTGCATAGTGACAGTGGTTGTCACAGTGATGATGAATGACACCGTTTCTGTCCAGCAGCTCAGCATTGCTACTAACGTACGGATGCAATGTCATGAAGTCGCAATCGCACGACTCCACTTCACACAAACGAATGGTCGTCCGCTCTTTCGCCACTTTTGAGGATGAGAAACTGGAATAGTGACCGGAAGACGATTACTTGCAAAGTCATGACAACCAAATAAGCATCAGTAGGAGTGCAGCATTTTCTCCTGAGGCAGATTGATAAACGGGGCAGAGGATGGAGGATAGGATTACGTTACCGGAGATCAAGAAAAAAAAGTTTTTTTTAAATTACCTATTGATATTCACTCCGATGCTGCTGAACAACATCCTAGAGGAAACGTACGAATGCTTCTCCCTCAACATTTCCACGCTCTTCCTTTCTCCGTTAGATGCGAAAGCTAATGATGTGGTTCCTTGGGTCCTCAAGTCCATCCTGGCCAGGTATATACCCAGCCAAAACCCCCACGTCCGACAGGCAGCCTGCATATGGCTGCTTTCCATGGTCAAGAAACTCGGCCAACACAAGGAAATCACGGTGAGTGTATTGCACAGCTATATACCTCTGAACTGTGGCCCTGATTCTCTTTAGAGTCAAAGTAGGAACTCTAATAAACAGGAGACTGATCACTTGAACAGCAGCTGTTTTCGCAGGCCTTGTACAGTGACTGGAGTAAAATAGTTTTTGTCTTTGTGATTTTAAATATTTGTACTTTCCCTTTACATTTGTTTTGAAGCAGAAAGAAAAACACATTTTCAACAACAATTGTTAGGGCTGGTTTATGTATTGAGTTTGTGTAGCACATTCAGTCGGCATGTGAAATCCCTTTTGGTTTGTAATACAAATAATTGTGCTTTTACTCCAACAGTCCCATTTGAAGGAGATTCAGGTGGCGTTCATCTCTGTTCTCTCAGACCCTGATGGTGAGAAAGACTTCTCTCTAACCTGGCTGTTGATCTGTTCGTTACTTACAGTGTTGTTTTTTATGTACCTGTGCAACATTACAACACAAACCATCACCCCATGCTCTCTGTCCTTCCTAATTCTTCATCCGTCCCTCCTTTTTCTTTCTTTTCATCTAGATTTGAGTCAAGATGTGGCGTCTAAAGGCCTGGGCCTCGTCTATGAGATGGGAGGAGAGCTCGACCAGCAGGAACTGGTGTCCACCCTGGTGGAAACACTCATGACTGGCAAAAGGTGAGTGGATGGTTAAGCGAAGAAGAAGGAATGAAACTAGAGAGAATCACGGGATGGTTGTGTCCTTTCAACAATTAAGGACTTATTTATCTTTGCACACAGAGTGAAACATGCTGTTTCAGAAGATACAGAGGTGTTCCAAGGAGAAGGTTTGGGGAAAACACCTGATGGGTAAGTGATTCTGTATGTCCACAAATATTAGACCTTTTCTGCTTTCCAAAAGTAATGAAACGGGTAGAGATGTGCGTGGGTTTTCTGTGAAATTGACCGTCTTCTCCCTCTTGTATTGATGGCAGTCACGGCCTGACCACATACAAGGAGCTCTGCTCATTGGCCAGCGACCTGAACCAACCAGATCTCGTCTACAAGTTCATGAACCTGGCCAATCATCATGCCATGTGGAACTCCCGCAAGGTATCCTCCTCATCCTCTTTCCCGTGCCCCACATGTGCCACTTTTTCCTAACTATCTGGAGTTGTAACCCTTCCTTCCACCGGACCTCTCCTCCTTTTCAGGGAGCAGCTTTTGGTTTCCACATGATCGCATCCAAGGCCGGCGAGCAACTGGCACCATTCCTGCCCCAGATTGTGCCCCGCCTGTACCGCTACCAGTTTGACCCCAACCTGAGCATTCGTCAGGCCATGACCAGCATCTGGGACGCCTTGGTCACCGATAAGACCCTGGTAGGAGTTTAGTCTTGTGCAACATACACACTCATGCATGTACAAACAAATGGATGTAAGAGACTATCATCATCAGAAATAATGTGAGCATGTCGGTTTGTTCTGATGTGTTTCAGGTGGATAAGTATCTTCAGGAGATTCTGCAGGATGTAATATCCAACTTGACCAGTAACACCTGGAGAGTGCGCGAGTCCAGGTACAATAAAAAAAAAAAATATATATATATATGATTGATTTCCAGTATTTTACATATTAATATTGTAGTTTGAAGGTATAAAAGCATACGATGTAAAAATCAGCTTATAATGAATTTATTTTCCTTCCAGCTGCCTCGCCCTGAATGACCTGATTCGTGGCCGTCAAGCTGATGACCTCATTGATCACCTGGCAGAAATGTGGGAGACACTGTTCAGAGTCCTTGATGACATCAAGGTGAGCAGGGAATGATCGCACTCGATGTTTTAATTCACCAACCGATGGAACTCGTTAATAGCTGTCATGTGGGGTAGACCTGACGCACACTGCAGAATAACTATAAACACAATACAAGTTTAGTTCTTTCATTATTTTATAATGTGTCATTTTGCATTTCAGGAATCTGTGAGGAAAGCAGCAGACCTCACACTGAAGACTCTCAGTAAGGTAAAGCTGTTTGTCACGATATGGGCCTGTGTGTGTGTGTGTATATCTATCTTTGTTATTGTGAGTGTGTGTGTGTGTGTGTGTGTGTATATCTTTGTTATTGTGTGTGTATGTGTATATCTTTGTTATTGTGTTGTTAAGTGTCTGTCTTCCTCTCTGTCCAGGCGTGTACTCGTATGTGTGAGTCTACAGGCTCTGCAGCCCAGAGAACTGTTGCGGTGATGTTACCCACACTTCTGGAAAAAGGCATCATTAGCAATGTCTCAGAGGTCCGCTCACTCAGGTAACGTCTCCCTCCATAAATGTGCTCTTGGTTTTCCTGTGTCCCCATGCTCAGATGTTGCTTATGTTGATGCAACTTATGGTGTATATCAGTCAAATACAAAACTAACATTTTAGAAGTTGGGGTCGAAGGCCATCTGGGGAAGTTTTACATTTTTTTAAACAGTTTAAAACATGTTGAAAGTTGTTTTTTTTGGTTCATAAAAGGCACCAAGGCAACAAGAGTTTTCTAACATGTCATGATGTGGAGCAATACGGCTTTTTTGTTTGTCTCCACATTAGCATGTTTTGATTTTGTGCCATTGCATTGTCTGCCTTGTTCTCTCTAAACCAGTCTGTTATACATCCTACCAGCATCCAGACCCTGGTGAAGATTAGTAAGACGGCCGGTGCCAGACTAAAGCCTCATGCTGCCCGGCTGATCCCGGCTCTGCTGGAGGCTCTCAGCACCCTGGAGCCTCAGGTCCTCAACTACCTCAGTCTCAGAGCCACAGAGCAAGAAAAGGTAACCTCAGTCGTTTACTGCGTCTTCACCCAAAGTACGGTAACCACAGCCTGTAAGTTTTATCACAGGTTAGACTCCACATTGTCATGATTTGTGTTCTCCTCTCTAGAGTGCCATGGACGCGGCCAGGCTGAGTGCTGCCAAGTCCTCGCCAATGATGGAGACCGTTAACATGGTAAGAGAAAACCTCATAATTATTGATACCAATGTCATTATCGATTCTGCTTAATCGTCCGATTCTTTATATCAAGTCCTGGTCAATTCGATGTGTGGAAGGTAGGCCAACACAGGTTTCCACTGAGTGAGTCAACTGTGTTATTATATCTGAGTGAACACAGTGTACGTGAAATGAGAGAATGTTTGTTCAGCACACGTTTCATTTAGGCTTTCTTAGCCGAAGGTGTGGCACTAAAGCTATTCTAACTACATGTAAGAATAACATGACCGTACAACTCCTTTGGATCTGCTTCTCGATTCCCGTCATAATCCACATCATAAATAGTTAGTTGAACTTCAGTTGCCAATTCCCTTTGACTTTTAGGGTCTTACACCCAAGCCAGATTCCTACTTGACGAAACGAGACAAAAGCCAATGAGATCTGTTTTTGTAATGATCCGTCTTGTGTGTCCCTGTGCTCAGTGTCTGCAGCACCTGGATGTTTCCGTGCTGGGAGAGCTGGTTCCCAGGCTCTGTGAGCTGCTCAAGAGTGGAGTAGGCTTGGGCACCAAGGTAGACGCACACTTCTCTCGTCATTTATTCCCAGATTTTCTGTAAATGGTTGATGCTTTTTAATAATTTAAAATCCACCTGCTTCTTGACTGTTGGCTTATACATGCACTGTATCAGCCTGTTCATGGTTGTCTCTGTTTCCGGCACAGGGTGGCTGTGCGAGTGTAATTGTTTCACTCTCAGTGCAGTGCCCCCAGGACCTCACCCCATACTCGGGTAAAGCACAAGTCGGCTCGTCTGTTCTGTAATGAGTTTGCCGTTTTGTGCAAGTGAACTAATGAGAAATGTATATTTGTTTTGTTTCCAGGTAAACTGATGAGTGCCCTGTTGAATGGTATCCATGACAGAAGCAGTGTAGTTCAGAAAGCATTTGCCTTTGCTTTGGGACACCTAGTCAGGGTAAGCTACACTTGTGTTAAGCAACCTTATTATTATATTAATTACACCAGAGGTTGTTCTCGGTGACTCGATAAGCATGGGTTGTTGTGCTTGTTTTTACCATCAGACTGCAAAAGATGGCAGTGTAGAGAAACTACTACTGAAGCTCAACAACTGGTACTTGGAGAAAGAAGGTAAGACGACAGAAAATCTTTTTTGTTCTCAAAATATACGTGCATTAAACCAAACGGCGACTTCTTTACTCTGCTCTCTTCTACTCTCTCTCAATCCCAGAGCTAGTGTACAAGTCATCAAGTGCGTTGACCTTGCACGCCATCAGCCACTACAGTCCTGATGTGCTGAAGGCACATGCAGGAGTGGCTCTGCCGCTGGCCTTCCTGGGTATGCATCAGGCGCCAGGTCCTGATGAGGAGAAAGGAGAGAGCCATGATGCCACGCTGTGGGCTGAGGTGTGGCAGGAGAATGTCCCAGGTCAGAAACATGCAAACATTATATAGTTTCTTTTTTTTATACAATTAATGTTCAGACGAAACAATTGACAAAATACTTGGATATAGGAGTATAGAATTTTGGAATATTAGTATACATAAAAAAATTTTTTTTTTAAATCTGTATTTTGTCATTGATTTAAGCTTTTAATTTTTTCCCAAACAAATGTTCTGTCATTCTAGGAAGCTTCGGAGGCATCCGACTCTACATGACGGAGCTGATCGCTATCACCCAGAAGGCACTTCAGTCCCAGTCCTGGAAGATGAAGGCTCAGGGTGCGGCTGCCATGGCCACCGTTGCCAAGGAACAGACGGGCTCATTGGTGGCACCCCACCTTGGCATGGTGCTAACCGCTTTAATGCAGGGACTAACTGGACGCACATGGACCGGCAAGGTAACAGCTGATGATACAACAGCACAACCAACAAGTTGGGAATAAATTGTTAAAAACTTTTGGATTCATTTGTTTCAGGAGGAGCTGTTGAAAGCAATCGGATCAGTAGTCTCCAAATGCAGGTGAGACTCCTTGCAGAACTTTTCTTTTCTTTTTCTATTAAATGCCGGGTTTTTTTTACAAAAAAGTTATACTTAATTGCTTCTATTGTTTCTATGGCTTTCAGCATGGAGCTGAAGAAGCCGTGCACAGGCCAACCCACTATCTCCGAGGTGCTGGAGGTTGTGTTGAAGGAATGTCGTAAGGAGAGCGTAGTCTACAAAATGGCTGCTCTGCGCTGCGCCGGAGACGTGCTCCACAGCACCCAGGAGGACCGCTTCAGCGACATGGCGGAGATTCTTTTCCCTCTAATCAAGAAGGTTAAATCACATCTACTCCTCTGATGACGCCTGTTTTGTTTATTATAGCCCCATATTGGAAGAATTTTTAAGAATCCTGTTTAACTGTGTTCGATCCATCATCCCGATTCCCAACAGAACTGCCCAGAGAGCGGCGGTGCATCGCGGAGGTCACTGGAGGATGATGATAGAGATGTGAAGGAGAAGGAGCTGCAGACAGAAGCTCTGCTCTGTGCTTTTGAGACTCTTGGAAAGGCTTGGCCCAGAAACCCTGAGACTCAGGGTAAGTTAGACACGACTGGACCTCTGCTCAGATATAACAAGTGTCCAATCAAAACAAACTCTAAACCACATTTTCCAAGCCGCACACTTGTTTGACATTCTGTATTGGGAAACCTAGACATCCTGAACAATAATTAACATTCCAACAACAATATTATGCAACAAGGTTTGAGGCTTTAAATCGTCTTTCTGAAGTTGAGCTGGACTTTTGACTCTCACCCAGTCGCTGCTCATGTGGCAGACCACACCTGCTGCTTTTGAACCTTGACCCCACCCCAAGTTGTGATGGTCCTCACGGCACCGACGTACAGAATCAGATCCAAACTATTATTTCTGCCTGCCCCCGATAGGGATGGATGGATCAACTGATCTGACCTTTACAGACATTTTGCAGTCGGCGCTAGTTTGATTTTGCTTTTGTTTTTTAGGTTACCCAGCGAGTTTTAAGTCTCAAACAATATGTTTGGTTTGTCTGAGATAAAATACATATTTGTCTTCACTCAGACATGTTGCCATTGTTTATGATTATGACTTATCATTCTCCCCAGTATCTATTTTATTACCCATTTTATATGTGTATGTATTGATTTACATGTTATATAAGAATATCCATAATTTGGTAGACGTGTGTGTGTGTGTGTGTGTGTGTGTGTGTGTGTGTGTGTGTGTGTGTGTGTGTGTGTGTGTGTGTGTGTGTGTGTGTGTGTGTGTGTGTGTGTGTGTGTGTGTGTGTGTGTGTGTGTGTGTGTGTGTGTGTGTGTGTGTGTGTGTGTTATCCACTAAATAGGACTGAGATTAAATATAAGCTGCACTATACTACTCCGACAGCAAGCAAATATTTCTTAACAACCAGAGACTCGATTACATCGTCGGTGTTATTATAGAGTAATTCAATAATGTGCTGAACATTGTGTCTTGTCTGTAGCTCGTTTCCAGCTGGAGGTGTGCAGTCTAATGTGCGAGAAGCTCAAGCTAAGCACCTGGAAAGTCCAGCTTGGTGTTCTGCAGTCCATGAAGGCATACTTCAAGGGGTAAGGACCAAACAAACATTTGTTTCTAGTTTGTTCTTTGAAATGAACGTGGAACTCATCGAGCGGATCAAAGTGTGCTCACGATGAACATTTGTAATTAAAGTGACTACATGTGGTGTTTTTCTCTGTAGGTTATTGCTGCTTGAGAAGGGAAGTGAAGACTTCAATGCGTTGTCCCAGATCCTCACAGAGGCCTGTGCTGCGCTCACTTACCCTTTAGGTAAGGGCCTCACCATTTCAGCTCGGCTCGTATCTTAGTGATGAACTTCAGGCGTATTCAACTATGTTTGTGTTGTTGTTCCAGAAAACAAAAGTTATTCCTCAGTGAGGACAGAGGCCTTGTCAGTGGTGGATCTGATCGTAAAGAGAACTGGAGGTAAGTTTTTACTGCTACTCAGATCGCCGTAAAGCGTATCGCTCTTCTGTTGTGATTTAAAAAGGTGAGCATAGTTTTCTTCAGGGGTTAGGCTTTCTCTTCTGCCACAAAGTACAGTAAGGTCATATTAACTTATATAAACAATGGATTACAAATCCGTTCTCACGGATTTACACGTCGTGTCTTTTTTTACTACCGTGAGTCCAAGTGCCACCGATGAAAATACTCTTGTGCCTGTGTGATGATAACAGAGAGCGAGCAGTGGGACTGTGTGTCTGTGAAGAGCCGGGAGCAGCTGCAGCGGTCCCTGTCAACGATGCAGACAGACAGCCGACCTGACCTGAGGGATAAGGCACAGGAGCTGCGTAGACACGTCCAGAGCCAACCATGAGCGTGAACTCACACACACACACGCACACACGCACCAAGCTCACCAAGCCGGCCAGATACATGCAGTCACTAAAAAAGAGCATCAACTACTTTTTACTTCTTTATCATTTTAAAAAAACCACACACTTCTGTCTGATGCAGTTTATTCTTTATTTCACAAATCATTGTCATGGCATTACTTATCCATATTACCCGTGAGCTTCGAAGCTGGCTCCACTTACTGACCGACTCACATTTATTGGCTGACGAAGCTTGACCTTGAAGCTTAAAGAGAGTACAGTGACACGGTTTGTCTCTGAGTCTGAACTCGCAGTGACGAGAGGTGAAGGGCGAGGTTATTATTGTAACGTGTCAAGTTTTATTTCATTCATTTAAATGGACAGTAACATAATGATAATAAATGCTATATAAACCATTGTGTTGGGTTTGTGGATGCTGTATATCTATAGCCCCAAAATGGGGACTTTTACTACTGTTGTGAGTTTGCCTACTCATTAAATATCAGAACAGCAGCAGGTCGTACTCGTCCTTCTTTAACGCAGAAGGTTGACTACGCTCGTTCAAAAGGTGCACTTTTCAGGGGTGTTGGACACTTCCTCACTGTTTTGCCACTGCTGCGGAGTAGTGGTAAAAGAGCTGAGGCATTGGAGATATGTCTCCTGTAAATGTTCTGTCTCCTGTGTTCAAGGTGAACGAGTGACACAACTGTCTTCAGAATAGAAAAAAAAAAAAAAAGAAACTGCTGTTATGTTGAAAGTGATGCTATAGTTGTTTGAATTTGTTCCTGATAAAAAATAAAACTACCTTGACTATTTGGAGAAGTGGCTTTGTTTTGTCTTGATACAGATTGATGTGTGTACATTTGTCTCCTTTCCACTTCCTGGTTCGACGCGACTCATCTCACTTTTGGTACAGAGGAAAGACTTTAGCACATTTCCAACAAGCAAAAGATAATTAAGTGTTTCACTTAGTTTGGTTTTTTTTAAATGCCATGCTGTATTTATTTCACTGCACATGCTTAGTGGGATCTGTCAATCATTTAAAAGGCCAAACTTAAACTGCAAAAGCAAAACAGTCATGTATTAGTTTTGTTTCTCAATCAACAAATCATATCTTAGCTGCAATAACCTGATCTAGTTTTTTGGTTAATTTAACAGCCAATCAAATGTTATGACTTAATTACAAGACCCAGCTTGACATTACCGTGAGAGTAAACAGTAAATGATCCATGAGTTATTTCTTATACAGAATCGATTTAAGGTTTGTCGTTGGGTTCAACATTATAGTATGCAGTAATCTAGTATATTTTAGGTAGTTACAATCCTGTTAAATAGTGGACCATCAACCTGGCAGTAAATGTTATGTTTGCTAATAAAGTCTGGATGATTGGGTTTAAAATGTATACAAAAGTAAAATTGCAAATCAACCAAATCGCGTTTTGTGTTGTCAGATTTGTAAGAACATTTCTAAAATCTGACCACTCGGGTTTCATAGCCAGTGACACCGTGTGACTTGCTGTCTTCCATTCTTCGATACGATCACTAGGGGGCACCAGCATTGTAGATCATTAGTTTCATCCCATTTGTAAAGCATTTAAGACGAGGCGATGGGAAAACCAAATGAAGAGTCAAACATTTATATTTGACCTGCTTTATTTACTAAAGTATTGGACACGTTAGCTTCATATAAAAACTAATGTGTGGCAGAAGAGCATAAACATGGACCAGAAAAGAGACCGGATAACCCAGGACCGTTAGACGGAAATACAGTTACAGTTAAAAAAGGTTTAAAATACACAAAGATGTGAAGAAGCTCCACACTTAAAGAGCCGTGGTATACACACACAATTGATTGGCAGAAGTTACAAACATACATTGTTATGTTAAGCGACACGTGTAAAGAAGAATACTGATGATTAGCTGATGAGCGGTTTGTTCCTCTTGTCTTTCTGACGAGCCTTGTCTTGGCTTTTCTGGGGAAGGTTGGAGTCAGTCTGGCTGAGCGCGGTCCGTGTAACTGCGGACATGCCGTCGACAAACTTAGTCTTGAACAGGACGTTGGCGTTGGTGAACATGCCGTCCTTTAGGGACACCACCACAAACTGCAGAGAGAGCATCAATAAAACATCAGATTAATACGAACCGACCGACTATTTATTTACTTCAATCTTTGTGCTGTAGTTGCACAGATAATGTACCAGACTATTTGCTTCCTAACTGTATTCAGAGGTTGTTTGAAATAAGAGTGAGCCACTTTGAGTTACGGGGGATATGCAGGTTTAAAAACACACAAGGGTATGGCCCTCGACTGTCGAAGGGGTTAAGGGTATTAGAACATATGCATGCGTGTTTCAACATACCTGCGAGTGTCTAAAATGTGTGCGCAGCATCTGTCCGATGTTCTGTGTGTGCGAGAGATCCAGGGCGGCATCCACCTCGTCTAAGATGTAGATGGGCGCCGGTTTGAACAGCAGCATGGCCAAGATGAGAGACAAAGCCACCAGTGACCTGAAAGCACAGACACAAAGAGCGTGTTTAATAAAAGTGACTGACTTCACAATCATCAATGGAAACCTTTACATCCATACTCCTGAAAGACTAAATGAATGATACTCATCAACTATAAAAGTGCTCTTGCTGACCTTTGCCCACCGCTGAGCTCAGTGAGGTTCTCCTTCCAGGTGTTGCCCAAGGCCACCTTGAACTCAAGACCTTCCAAGACACCCCCGCCCTGGGGAGGAGCCAGCTTAGCAGTGGCCCCCGGCAGCAGAGTGGAGAAAATAGAGCCAAAGTCCTTGTTTACCTGCAAAGTAAGGAGAAATATTACATAAACATAAAGCCACAGTGAGCTCTAAATCCGTGGGACAAATGATTTTACAGCAGGACTTGATTCAAACCACAAAGAAACTGTTCACCTCTCACTTTTACCCCAGAGTCAGAGTATATTAAATCAGCCTTTCTTACTCTCAGGTATGCACAAACAGGTCAGGAACAATTTAAAATAGAAAATGTGAAATGGGTTATGATATCGGTGTTGGTGATGAGAAGCAGGTAATTATGCGTTATTGGCATCGTCTGAAATGATTGGTTAAAAGAGGGGAGACCTTCTGCCACGCCACATTGAGAGCCTCGTTCTTCTTCTGGTCCAGCTCCTTGATGGTCTGCAAGATTTTGGCTTTGTCGTTCTCTACGATCCTCTTCTTCTTCATCAGGTCATTGTACTGCAGGAAGACAATAGTGTGGCTTAGATGAAATTGTAGTTTTCTTGACGCAACAATCTCCCAAACTCTTCCCGCGCCTTTGTCCTTACCCTTTCCTCGGCCTCGTTCAGCATGTTCATTGCCCTCTTGTTGACGTTTCTCTCCAGCTTGGCGGTGGTCTCCTCCAGCTTCTTCAGCCGCTGACCGGCCTCACGGGGGTTGTTGGTCTTAAAGTCATAAGAGGTGTTGGACTGGCCGAAGAATTGACGCTCCGTCTGGATCCAGTCGTGTTCCTCCAGCATCCGAGTCACCTGGAGGGAAAAAAAAAAAGAGAGAGAGAGAGAAATGTTTAAAGGACCCTGATCATACAAGATAAGGAGGAAACTTTTAGGGACCTTGTAGATCATGGAATTATGATTTTAGTCATTAATTAATTTAGGTGTGTGTGTGTGTGTACCTTGTCAGCAGCTTCCTGGCTGTCTTTGCGGTGCTTACTAATGTTGTGTTCCAGTTCCTTGATCTTCAGCTGGGCTTCGTTGTTCTGCTCTCTTATTTTATTGGCCTCTGTGCTCTTACCCTGGAACATTCAATCGGATACAAAATATCAAACAAAAAGTCACATTTCAAAATTCCAAGCAGTAAGGTTAGTCGGCATGAGACAAAAAAACAAAACGGTGACCGTCGATTCTAAGAGGAAACTCAAACGGTTGGAAGTAGAGCGTGAGGTAAGTATGGCCCAAGGAACTACACTAAGCTTCTCAAATAGGAGATAAAACCAACGCATTAAAGAAAAAAAGAGTCACCTTGAGCTCTTTGTCCTGAGTCATGATCACTTCCTTCTGTTTGGCCAGCTCCTCCTGAGCGTTACGCACTGCCTCCTGCACAGTGAGAATGAGGTATGGTGAAGGAGGGAAGGCAAATAAGGACATTAATGTAGCAGAGCATCTACATACCGGCCTGTTTTAAACTGTGATTAAATGACGTATTATTCTTAACTTATTTAACTCAGTCATTTCCCAAAACATGAATCCAATAAACATGTATACCTCAAATGCGTGAACTCTTGGAAACAGTTGGAAATTGCCCTTTAAAAAATACAAAGTGTACTTGTATAAACCTTCAAACCGATAGAAATACCTTGTTCTGCGAGACGGTGCAAGCCATGCTGTCTATCTGCTCCTGGATGGCCCTCGTGGCTTCATCCACAGCCTGAATCTGCTGCTCATAACCAGCCTGTTCCCTCCGCAGCTCCTCCAGCTCCAGGGTCACAGAGTCAGACTCCTGCGCACCGGAGCAAGAAAACAAACTCATTTGATGGATTCACCAGACGGATCGGTCGATCGTGGCTGTTAAAGCAACGACTGACTACGATTGTGTACGTCTGGTCGATGTACCTGCTGCTTCTGCTTCAGCTTCTTATTGAAGGCATCAGCTTTGGCTTTGGCTGAATTGAGTTTCTGCTGAGCAGCTTTCAGCTCCTTCTCTCTCTCGACCTCAGCATTCTTCATCTTGTTCTCCAGCACCTTGTACTTTTCTTCAGCCCGTTTCTGCACTTCCTTGGTGACACGCAAAGTCTCCTCGCTCTCCTCTGATTAAGTAAACACACACACAGATAAGTTAGCAAAGTGACTTGTTGAAATTTAAAGCCATTTTAAATTGTGCGCTTGTGAAAATGTCAGCATTCTGACCAATGGCCTTGCGCAGCCTCTCCAGCTCCTCTTGCTGCTGGTGGAAGGAGCTCTGCTGCAGCTTGGCCTGCAGATTCTGTTCCTCCTCTACCTTCAGCTCATACTGCTGCTTCAGCTGACGGTACCTGGGGAGGGATACAAATGCAGGGAATGAAGAACCAAATGTAGCGAGTAGGTGGATCAAAAATATAAAGATAATGAAATCCAGAAGACAGCAGGAAGGTGTGAAAGCACGACATGGGGCACTGAGCTGCTGATGAGAGTTGTGGGATTTACTTCACTCAACACGATGTAAAAACATCTTACTGTAGATGTGCATCAGAATTATGGTATTTTAAAAAGATATCTGAAAACAATATATTGGCCAATTGTAATATTTTTAACATAATCAAAGTCGATATTCTTTTAATTACATTACATTTCAGGTCATTTAGCAGACGCTCTTCTCCAGAGCGACTTACATTGAACTAAGTACAGGGACAGTCTCCCTGGAGAAGCTCAGGGTTAAGTACCTCACTCAGGGGTACACTGGTGGCAGCCTGGTACTGAACTCACCACCCTAGTGTAATAAGTAAGTAATTGGGCATGAAAGATGATCTTGACCTTAGAATTAATTTAAGAGGTTTTGGTCTAAGATACATACTGAGGAGGACATTTTACAGTGTACAAACAGGTGAACGAACCAATTTAAAAAAAAAAAAAAAAAAAGTTGAGTTTCTAAATGACCATTTCTTTTGACTTATTGCCTGACGTATGAAACTATACAGATATATCTCAGCCGGGACGATTTTATTTATTTATTATTACTAGCTTTAAATTTAAATTCTTGTGGGCATTTGTTTCTGCTTACTTCTCTGCGGTTCCCTTAAGGCTGGCCAGTTGTCGTTCGTTATCCTGAAGCTGTGTCTCCTTGTCATTCAAGCTGTCCCGAACCTCCTTCAGTTCCTGTAGGCTGGTCAGAACTGATGCTGACTGGGAGCGAGCGCCTGGAAAAGAAAAAGTAAGGGGGGGGGGAAAGGTCCATTGGAAAGTCCATTGCACTGTATTGTGTGTGAAGAAGTATCTCTACTGCACGAGTCAAAACTGTTATTCCAGGTATAATGTTCAGAAGCTTTAGAACACAGTGATGAAGCAATCAGGATTCTGATCCAGGATGTTGTAACTAAGCTGTGTCATGTTTCAAAGCAACCTTCTGCGTATGACACATAATCTATTTTGTGACTCCCCCTTGTTCTCACCTCCGCTCAGAGTTCCCTGTGGGTCGAAGATGTCCCCTCCAAGAGTTACAGTTTTGGTCATGACCTGCTTGTCAAAAGCCACTTTTTTGGCATTGTCCAGGTTGTCGCATACCAGTGTGGAGCCAAAGACGTACTCCATGGCCTTACGCAGGTCAGATTCATAGCCCACCAGGGACAGAGCTGTGTGGACGTTGTCCGCTCCAACCTGACAGAGGAGGGACAGAGGAGTCAGGACGGGCGAGTCATCAAAGAGACCGCTTCATGCTTTAAGATCGGCCAGAACTACGCTTCAATATCCAAACCCAGCAGTATTTGGATCTCTCACCAGGCTCTTGGCGGCGTTCACCACTCTGTCATTGAGGGTCTTGGCAGAGATCTTGTTTAGGGGAATGATGGTGTACCTCCGCTGCAGCTCTCCCTTCTCCAACAGTTTTTTACCGGTCACCTGGTAAAGACAAAAGAATGACATCACCAAATCTGGTCATACTGTCCCACACACTGCTCTGCAAATTAAATAACATTTAAAAACACGACTACACTTAAACAACATGCCCACTGACACACCTACCTCTGTGTCAACTATAATGTTGTAGAGCCGTCCTCCTGCAACGACCTCCAGCCCTGTTGCAGTAGGAGACGTCACGGACTGTGATCAGGTTAGCTAGCAGCCCTTTCACTTTGCTACGGTCCCAGCCTCGCTCTGGGTCCCTATAAGACAGCAGAAAGAAAAATACTTTACATATGTTGAAGGCTTAAACTCTTCTTGAGGCACAAGGCAACACATTTGGACATTCCTAGCATGGAAGGAGTCTAGGAATGAATTAGGATTAGCTGGAATAATTGAAAATAACCTGCGTGAGTGCGCAGGGACTTTAAATTCAGAGTAGATTTATTAAATATTTCAGGTGGAAGCAAAACAAAAGTAGGAGCATCTAGATTTGAAAACACACTGTACATTTAAATAAATAAGCAAATTAATTTTACACATCCTTACTTGTAGTCGAAGCGCAAGTTGGGGAAGCGAGACACGAGACGCTCGTAGGTCTCTTTAAATTTGGCGATCTCTCTGGACAGCTGTCTTCTGGTGTCCAGCAGAGTCTCCTCCTTCCCATCTGCATAGAGACAGAAATGCATACACAGACACTAAACATTAATACAAAATGTATAACAGGATTGGCAGCTGCCACGTGTACAAGAGGCTGTCTGTATGCACAGACACGCACGCACCTTCATAGTTGAGTTTAGCTAGCTCAGCCTGTAGTTTCTCCCTGCTGCTTCGGACTGCCTGCAGGCTGTCCTGGTCCTTCTTGTAGCCACCGTCCATCTTTTTCACCTCTGTCTGTTTGGTTGTCAGCTCAGCCTGAGCATGCTTCAGGGTCATCTGGGCCTGGAAAGAAAGGAAGACAAAGAATAATAGATAAATAGACAGAAAATAAATATAGTATTTTGTCAACGTGGAACAATTTTTAGAAAACGGCAGGCCTGTGATGGATTCACGCTACGGAGCGTAAAAGTTTGTAGTGAAAACTTGCTATTGAATATACCTGGCAACCTGAAATATCACATCCCCAGGTGGATAAGTTCAAGTCCTTTCCTCACCTGCTTGGCTTCAGTATCTGCTTTGCTCGTGTCATTCTTGCAGGTCATCATCTGTCCAGCCAGTGTGGCCTCCTCTCCATCTTCATTGGTGGAAAGGCCCGCTGACACAGCCCTAAAATGCTGCTCAGCTGCCTCGAGGGCTGCGCTGTCCTTCTGTCCCTCCTCCTGTAGAGCCTGAAGCTGCTCCGTCAGTGTAGAAACCTCCTTTTCTTTTACTACAAGCATTTTCTTGTCCTGAGGAGAAGAGAAAACCATTATTAAATCAGAATTCAGTTGTGAGGTGTAGTCAGCAGTCATTGTATGTAAATGTTGTTGTTTTTTTGCCATTACCTCCTTCATACTCTTTACGAGCTCCGTCCTCTTCTTGGTTTCATCATTGACATTTTGTTTTTTCATGTCAAGTGCGCTCTGAGCTTTGGCGTCCACGCGTTGCCTGTCCGTTAGAGTCTCTTCCAGGGATTTTAATACTCCATTCACCTCCTACAGGTGAGCAGATGAACATCAAAGACCAAGCAATTTGACTCCAGATATAATTTCCTTGTTGTGGTTTCATAAAAACATACAAAACATTACATACATTGCGAGGGTCATTCAGGGGCAAATATTTAAAATGTCAACAAATTACGTTCAGAAGAATGGAGGGAAATAAAGTGTTCCAGTGTACCTGGTCTTTTTTCTTCTGCAGCTCGTGAATCTGGGCTGACAGCTCCTGGACTTTGCTCTCATTCTCGGCGATGCTCGCTTGCATCTTAGTGATGTTATTCTGCATCCCCTTCAGGTTCTCCGCTGACTTCATCTTGGTTTCCTCTGCACATACAAAGAGCCAGGCCACGTACAGCCGTGACAGGTGCTGGATCTCACGCATCAGCTTCTGGTACTCCAAGTATGATGATCGCTCCTGCAGAGGGAGGAAGGTTTAGAAAAATGGGAAATGATGATAACATTTTTAAAACATCACAGATAATTAATCATTCTTGCCATCATGTTTCAGTCACGGCAGGAAATGAGTAAGTTTAGATTTCACAGTGAACCTACCTCTTGGAGTTTGTTCATGGTTGGAGTAATTTCCTCATCCAAAATCTTAAGAGTAAACAAACATATTTTTAACATTAGTTGCAATCATCTTTTTTTATTTACAGCCATCAAGCATTGAAATTTGGGATATGATTTGAGCTGAGCTTAAAACTTAGGACATTAGAAATAAGGATATTGAGCAACCAGTCATGTTGACAATAATTTGACTGCGATTCGGGTTTTTAATTGTAATGAATTGCAACTTTAGAGTTGTACTGGATGAATGTGCTGCTTGATGTGTGCTTGTAGATGTGTCTGTATAATTGTTAGTGTGATGCAGACTGTGATCGTGTTACATGTAAATCTGCCATAAATCTTCTCTTCTCATTTTGAAATAAATGCTTTCGTGCATGTTTCTTGTTTAATGAAGACCAATAATAATAATAATAATAATAATAATAATAATAATATAATAATTATAATTATAATTCTGGCAGCTTCTCAGGAATAAACAAAGATTAGTCAACAATTAGTTTGGATGTCTAACATACCGTCTGAATCTCCTTCAGCTTGGCCTCCTTCTTCTCAATGGTTTTCTGAGCACTAATCTTTTTACATTCATACATCCTGGTTCCCGCTGCCTCCTCAATCATGGCAAGGATCTGAAAGAAAAGGAGGTGCTCATTGGAAGACTTGAAAAAGAAAAGACAATTGTATGTGATAGAACTGATGGTGAGATGGTGGACAACGTGTGTGTATGCTTTACCTCCGGTGGCTTCATGTTTAGAACTTTGGTGATCCTCCCCTAAAATATTGGAAACATCACGATTAAAAAAATACTGTAGGAGGGCTACAAACACAACCACGCACACTGCTGCAGACACAAGACTGACCTGCATGATGAGAAAATGTGGGTTGTTGACGTTGAGGCCAACAGAGCAGAACAAGTCCTGCACCCTGGTGTTGTTGGCATTGACTCCATTGATGAGGTACTTATTCCTGCCACCAATTACCACCTTAAAGAAAGATGGAGAACTGGTATTAGCATTGCACACAATAACCTTGTACACCAATTACAGAGCATGTTTTACTTATTTATTTGCCAACCTGTCTGGTGACGGTGATCTCATCATGGGTTTCAAAACCCAGAGGACTCTGGCTTTTGTTGGAGTTGTCAAAGGTAATAGACACAGTGGCCTTTGTGATACCGCCCTGTCCGTTTTTGTACACCAAGTCCTGGAGGTTGGAGGCTCGCACCTTTTGAGAAGAAATTAAACAAAGAGATTCAAGTTTCAAGAGTGACCAGATTTCTTGAGTGTTAAGACACTTCTAGCTTATTACTCTATCCTTAGTAGTATGTAGTATAGAGCAATGAAAACATAGACTTCTTTACCACTGATATTGACTAAATTAACACAGAAATCAATGTATTTGTATTCATACACACACATATCAGTGTACGTTTTTACTTATACATACACACATATCAGTGTACGTTTTTACTTATACATACACACATATCAGTGTACGTTTTTACTTATACATACACACATATCAGTGTACGTTTTTACTTATACATACACACATATCAGTGTACGTTTTTACTTATACATACACACATATCAGTGTACGTTTTTACTTATACATACACACATATTAGTGTACGTTTTTACTTATACATACACACATATCAGTGTACGTTTTTACTTATACATACACACATATTAGTGTATGTTTTTACTTATACATACACACATATCAGTGTACGTTTTTACTTATACATACACACATATCAGTGTACGTTTTTACTCATGCATACACACATATTAGTGTACGTTTTTACTTATACATACACACATATTAGTGTATGTTTTTACTTATACATACACACATATTAGTGTACGTTTTTACTTATACATACACACATATCAGTGTATGTTTTTACTTATACATACACACATATCAGTGTACGTTTTTACTCATGCATAGTAATGCTATTCTCTAATATATATAATAATATGTTTGGCATGTATGTTGACTGTAATGTTTAATGCAGGTTTAGAAAAGTGTGGAGTTTATGTGGACTGTAATGTTGTGTTTTTAAAGTCGGACCCCAGGAAGACTAGCTGTGCTTTAGGGAACAGCTAATGGGGATCCTATAATAAACTAAACTAATGGTCAACAACTAGGTCACTTAATGTCTGTATAAAAGATAACACACTTACATGGCTGAGATTGGTAATGCCCAAAAGGAAACATATCGAGTCCAAAATATTGGACTTGCCGCTGCCGTTCAGTCCCGTGATGGCGTTGAACAGCGGGTCGAAGCCGTTGATCTCCGTCCGCTGCGCGTAGGATTTGAATCCTTCGAGGATAATAGACTTGATGTACATCTCTGGGCTTTAGTCCTCGCTCCGCAGATGCCGGAGGAAAGATTTGCGGTGTTTAAATACCAAATCGGTAACTTAAAAATTGAAGCACTAGGTCAACAGCCCAGTGTTTACAACCGTCAACAGGAAAACTAGCTCTGCTCTCTTCTTACTTGAATTTTGGCGGCAGGCATGGAGCCGCTAGTCTGTCCTCTCTGTGCCGGGGACGGGACGAATAAATGTAAGAGTATCTTAATACGATGTCTGCACATATTCAATACATGTGTCAATATATATAATAATATATGAGTATGTCGGAACCTAACAATAATATTTAAATATATACATTTATATATTTATATTTGTGTTTATTTTCGTCAGGCAAATCTTAAGGCTACTAAAAGGTCCTTCTCATCTGTAGAAATGTTTTGGCGCCACCTGAAGGTAGAAAGATGAATGACAGGTGAAGAAAATATAACTCGATTCTCAAACTAACAAAGATTGATGTCTTTCTTATGTTTAACAATCCGAATTTCTAGGCAGTTGAAATTTACGTAATTTACTTGACTAATATTTTAGCAAAATATAATATCCATAAAATGATATGGATTATAATTTTTTTCCTTTCTAATGTAAATCGTATTTGATTACTATAAAAAATGTAAAAGGATACTTAAATATTATAAATAGGTAAAACCTCCTATATTATTTAGATATCTCCAATAGTTTAGCAGAACCCAAATATTTTAGTTTTTGTTATTCTTCTTTCCTTTCCCCACATTGTGTTATTTGTTGTACAATTTATTTAAATGTTATAATATTTTTACATTATGAAACATATTTACTGCAATTTTTGTAATGAAAAACTGGAACATGTATATTCCATATAATGCATGTATTACATTTTCCCTAATATAGTCCTGTGTCAAACGTGGAAAACAGATAGATTAAGGAAGGAATCAGAAAAGCTGTGAACCAGGAGTAAGACTATTTGGGTATAATGATAATAGCATGCAGCCTGTCATATTATATTGTTTTTATAATGATTCCACCATGTAACATAATGAAAAACTTAAAGTATGAAGCTGTACTCAGCATTAAGAACAACAAAAAGTCATAGTCATAATGTTAATTATAGATAGGGCCATAGTCATGAGTCTAAGTCCCCGGTGCTCCTTTAACGTTGACCAGATACTTAAAAAGTCTTAATAATAAAAGGTTTTTTGAATTACTTGGATTTGGGTCAATTTGTTTGTTTATGCCTGAGTGCATATACTGTAGACAGTTTCAAAACATTCTCAACAAAGCAAGGAATAATAAGAATACAATTCTGGAGTTAATGTAGGGTAATGACTCTTTTACGTAAAAAACTTTGTGACATAAATGTAATAAATATATTGATTATAATATGCAATCAGCCTATAAAATATACACCAAATGTTAATATATTTGTAGTTTTGTAATTGTAAAGTCACTTTCAGGATGTTGAATCCCTGAAAAGTCATGAGTTACCATTGGTAAGCCTAGGACACAACAAACAAGCACTTATGAATAATCAAAAATATTGTACAAAGTGAATTACTAAATTGATACCACATTTGATTATTTTAAGAAGGCTAAAGGCAGAGAAAGGCAAGAAATGTGTAGATGTTTTATTTGTTCTCCTTTGAAATTCACATTTCACAGTAGCGCACAGAATAGAATACTTTCAGGGACAGGTAATGAAATGATCACAAAAGTAGATATGCAGTCAACAAATACAAAGCTGTTTGAAACTTGCATTTGCCATGGAGAGATACATTCAGCAGACTATTAATGCAAAAGACATTTCATGGTGAATAAGCCCTTTCAGTGTAACAGAAGCCACAAGCCTACACTAACTTCACACCTCCTACTCCTACAAGTTTTCTAAATACACAGATACACACTTAATTGGCAAACACACACACACATACAATCATTGTGTCATTACATTACGCATCCAGAGGCACGGGACACATAGACAGACAAACCAAATTGAAAGCATAGAAGCATATCTGTGTTAGAACGATGCAGTCTCCTCTGTTAGAGTAGAAGGATGTGGGCTTGATGTAGGCCCAGTCAAAGTTCCGCAGGTTCAGTGACCTCTGACAGTTCTGGTCGCAGAGAACGACCAGGGCACGCACAAACGAGTATTTGGCTGAGCAGCTGATGGCCGTCACTGTACGCACCTTGTCAAAGTGCAGCAGGAAACAGGGGTCATCCTGGAATCACAAAGACACAAAAGGAGACAGCATTACTTATATATCAAAAAATAACCATTAAAGATATGCCAGATATATGAAAGCAAATGGGCTGCTGGGAAATGAAGGCATGAAAGTTGACAGATAAAGCTGTGTGGACCTTTAGTTGTTTTTTGTCAAACCGAGATTGCATTATCGAAAACAGATGTGCACAACAAAAAGTTATAAATACAGTTGTGTTGTAACACGTTTTCCTCATGTATTGTGTATATATTTAGGATCCACACAAAACCCCATAAGAGTATACATCGTTAAGCACTGAAAAATAATTACATGATTTGAATACTATGTGAAATACTTTGAGGTAAATTACATGGTTTCAAAGCTTTCATAATTACAAAGAGTAATCCTTTGTATAGAAAACGAGGGGAAATAATCCAATAATAAGCAATGGAAATTGGTTTATTACCACATCAGGGTCCCGTCCGTCAACTAGAGTCAGGTCTTGCAGGGACCAGACCTCCGTCCTCCTGTAGCACTCCTGTATACTGGAGCGTTGGGTGTGGGACCCTTTGGATACAGAATTTTGGGCCGTCTGAGATATCTGACATCGCACTATACATAACTGCACCAATTTGTTTTTTGCAACTGCAGAAAAAGGGAAATAACACAAGTTTCATTTTCTTTTTTTGCAAATAAATAAGCATACTGCAGCACCAGACATTTCATCTGCAGTGAAAGTATAACCGTGACTCTTTTCAGGCCTCATAGACTAGAACAAGGACACGTTCAGTACATTTCCCTACAGATTCTCCACAACAATATTCTGTTCAACCTGTAAAGCATCTTTAATCCCTAAAAACTGCTTTCAAAAGACTACCTGATCAACAAAAAATGTTTACCTGAGACACAGATGAAATGTCTTCCGTGCGTTGGCTCTTCAATCTCAATAAACTCCACCAGTCTCTGTTTTGTAGGTCGGAATAAAACTCTCTGCATCTCCTCCCTCAGAAGAGACGACATCACTGGAGAGAGGACGAGAAGAATCGAGATCAGATGGTACCAAAAAGCTTTAAAAAAAGAAAACAGAAGCGGTAAGGATGGAAGACACAAGAGAAATGAGACAATCTAAAAGATCACTGAAGCCTGGCAGTGGTGGAGTGGGAGGTGGTGATGTTTTCTCTGGTCAGCCCGTGTGAAAAGTCTGTGGTTGTGTGTGAAATGAGCTCTTACTCTACCACACACACACTCCACTCTGAGGCGGTCAATTTATGATGATCTATGTTAATCTTTCATTAAAGTACTGCCTTCATACCAAGGAGGGATTTAGTAGAAAGGGAGCAATCAAAGGCCAATGTCTTCATCATTTTACCCTTTTATTGCTTCAATTAAGACCCATTACGATGCTGATCCTGATGTTTCCTGCAAATATGGATTTCACTTTTGGATTTGTATTTACTTCAGTGAGTGTCTCACATAAAGACACATACAGTACTCTATCCTGGTTGTATGTAGTTATAGGTTTCCTCACAACACACATATAGAGAGTCTCTTTCTTTCCGTCTTTCTGTTTCCACTCACTCACATATAGATGTTGATATGTATTGTGGCAAAGTGCCAAAAGTTTGTCTGTGATTAAACGGTTGTTGTGTGGGAAAAGGATGTCCCACAGCACTCTGCATGGTTTCCATTACCCTGTAGTAATTCAATCTCTGAGAACAGGTACAAGTGGGATGAAGCACTTAAATGGAAGGATTTTACAAGCACATAAAGTATGCTACACTTCTTTGGGGACCATGGCTCCGTGAAACAATTTGCTACAGTAGATGTACCGATAAACAGAACATAATACTACACATTTAAAAAAAAAGAAAAAAGTTCCAGTTCGTGAGAGGCGGGCCAAAACGACGTGGGAGGACTTTTCCATAAACTAACCACCCCAGAATGAAGCAGACCAACGCTCTGATTTGATTTGTTAGCAGGAAAGAGTGTGGCTCCATTGGATTTGTCACATCTTGTGAAAACAATGATGGGTTGTTCCACAGCTAAGTGCTTTATTGTTATTGTTGTTGTTGTTGTTGATGGTTTTTTTGGGTGTTCACTTGAAAGGCTTTTTGCCTCTGAGATGGAAAGATGAGCAGATGGGCAGGAAGTAGGGAGCAAAGGAAACATACAAGTGTTGACTCTCATGAATAACACATGAGGTTTATTCTACTTAATCTTCAATCCCAGTATTTATGCGCATGTGCATTTAAAGGATTCTTATTTACAATAATTATAGAAGCCCCAAGATAGGCACAAGAGAGTCGTTTTTTAAATATGTGGTGGAATGCACCAGAATGATTTGTATTCAATGATGTAGATTCAAAACACTACATCAATGTGTCTGTATTTGCAGGATAATATGCTTGTCATGAAGCATTCCCATAATCCCTGACTTTGTAGAGACATGCAGGTGAGTAGCTTTGAAAAGCAAACGTATAGAAATGATAATGCTGTCATATAGGGCTTTATGGGAGGAGTTTAGAAAAAGAGGGATGCTTAATTTAAGAAGATTAAGAGGAGGTGTATAAATCAGAGGACCAGGCAGCAAGGATGAGAGGATGATGTGTGTAACACTGGAGGGATGGAGGTAGTTGGGGAAGAAAGAAAGGAAGAAGAGGTCGCTGAAAAAGAAAGTAAAGAAGAGAAGGCTATCAAGAAGTATTCATAAATAGCAAGAAACAGGAAAGGAGCGAAGACATGAAGGATGCAGAGGAATAAGACAATATAACAATGGGAAAAAGCAAAGGAAGAAAACCACAGAGGATCTGCAGAAAAGAGATGTTGCGGAGTTGAATTAAGGAATGAATAACGCAGATTATGCAGGCAGGGGTGCTAACCGCAGGAATGGTGAGAAAATAATAGATAGGAAAAGGGGGAAGAGTCCTTGAGAAGCAGATCATGACTAATCCAAACAAACCCGAAGAGAACTGAAAATGATGACAGAGAAAAGAGGAAAAGCGAGGGGGCAAGCTGAGTTCACAGAGAGGAAGGAGATTGGAAAAAAAGAGAAAGAGAAATCCTGGGAAGATGCAGAGTCCAACCAGGAGGAAAGAAATAAGGAGGTTGGCGCTGTGAAGCTAGAATAGAGTTAATGAAAACACTTTTATTTAATGCACAAGCCTAAGGCTGGAATTTAAAAGTTGTGTGAACATAGGAACGCTGTTTTCATTCAAATAAATTAGATTCTGCTTTGCATTTTTTTGTGATAATATTGTAATATTTTGAGTTTACGGTCATTAGTACAGATAAAAAAAAATATTGATTTAAGTCAGTTTAGTATAACTGCTGTTTTTCTTTCTGGTAATTTAGCCTTTTGTCAGTTCTTGACTGTTTTGCATTTGAAAAACTGATTTTAGCATTTTATGTTTTGGTCTTTGCCATAAGTGACACTGATGTTGTGATGCATTGTATATAACGAATGTATCACCGCTGTGCTTGCTTGCATTGTGATACCATTGTTATATCTGGAGAATTAGATTCTCACCCTTTAGAGGACAGAGGTGAAGACAATCATGTTTCATGCAGTCAGCTCAGGGTGTTTATCAGAGAGGAGACCTGTGTCCCAGCATTTCTATATTAAAACAGGGTAAGGGTTAGCAATGACTCACAGTTAAATGATCAAACTGCAGCAGCCATTTTTCAGGACATGACACAAATTGAGTCACGCAGGAAACCAGGCTTAAAGAAATGCTGCTCTATCATCATGTTTCAATATGCCACAAACATTAAGCCTTGACTTAAAGACGGTTGTGAAAAGCCTGTGACGTCATTACAGAAAATGTTCCTAACTGCTTGTCCTATCTTAACTTAAGTTTCAAAGATCTTCCTATTACAGAAGCAATTCATAACTCATGGCTGTGTCCTATCCTATCTCAGACCACCTGTCTTATCTTAATTTAAGAAATCCTAACTATAACTGTAAATTTGATTCTTCAAGCTGCATTTGTCTCGTCATGCCTGTATCTATGTTTAGAATGTAGCGATAGGCTCAAGATTGACAAACACCAATATCAACAATATCAAGATATCTACCCCCTCAGTCTGGACGTCCCGCTGTGCAAAACAAAAGAAAGAAGTGCATTAGTGATTCGTACGACCACTGGCTAAGCTCCATGCTTCCATGTAGGTCCTCTCCAGAGCCGGATGCAGCCAGCATGTCAATCAAATTGCAAATGTACCGTTTTGGCAGTCGATATATACCCATTAATACATGGTCCGGGAAATTTAAAGCGTCATCATACGGTTTGAGTAGCCTTTCAGTCATTATATTTTGGCGTTCTTGTTGTTCCCCATCTTCATTGTCATTGCCATACAGACCTAACAACTGTCTTGCTGCCGACTTTTGGCAGTTATTTTGAATTAAGGACATGGTCTATATACCGTCTTAAATTCCCTAAATTAGGACAGTTCTGTTGAAGATAAATACCTTTATGTCTGTGATAACTTTTTTTTTTTTTATCTAAAATGCCGTTAGGAAACATATTTCTGTTTCGCCAAAAATCCTAAATGTTATTCCAAACTGAGATAGGATTTCAGACCACGGACGTTTCTGTAATGAACGTTTCCTGAACAATATATTTCACTCTTAATGTATTAAATATGAGCAAAGGACTTCAAGTGCACTTCCACTAAAATACTTAATAACAATGTATTTCTAGCTTCAGTACTGTGCCTCATCATATGAGATCACTTTTTCCCATTATATTCCCCCACTCCTCACAATATGTATTCAGTTTTATTATCCCCACAGCCACCTCCTGCTCTATCACTACACTTCTCTGGGTGCATATGTGCACAGTCAGGACAGTCAGGTGGCTGGTTGATGAAGAAAAGTTGAGATTACATGTTGCATGCAACGTAATAATAATACATTTTATTTGTAAGGCGCCTTTCATGGCTAAAAGCAATCCCAAGGTGCTACAGAGTAGAAGACAACAACAACAACAACAACAACAATGGGGACAGAGTCAGTGATGACCAGGTCGAGTGTGTGCCTCCTGGTGTGTGTGGGGACATCAACATGTTGTTTTAGGTGGAGAACGTCCAGTGTGTGTTGATATCCATGTAAACACACACACAAACACAAAAGCTTCAAAACTTGATTTACACATAGACTGTGCTGGACAAAATGTATTTATTTTTAACAGTTGTCTTCTTTTGTAAGAGCCGATAATGACCTCATAGCATTTTAAGTGCTGAACTGATATAAGAGGATGACACAGCCAAAGGAAACATGGCAATCTCTAGGACTGTGCAACAATTAAGCTATTGTTTTGGTTTTAGTTTTAAAATCAGGAGTTGAGAGGACATAGCACATTAGTAGATGGTCATGATTTTATTATAGGTATGAATTGCTAGTAAATTAAGGTATAACTGTGCCTTCATATGATTTATGTCTTGATAACATACTCATCTCTCGTCTATATATAGGCAATGAACAATACATTATATACCATTGCAGCCCTTACATGACCAGACTCCTCTGTCATCTCTTTTATCTAATGTTGTTTACGAATGTTGTATTTACCCAGAAATGAGTTGTAAACTCTGTTTTAATCAATATTGCACTTACTTTTGTGTATCATTTATGCCAATAAAAGTATGTCAATAAAAATGACATGGTCGTCTGGCGATAATGTGAAAAACATCTAATCCCACATCATGCCTCATAAAAAAAAAGGTTTTCTAAAGGTCAAAATGTTCAATAATATTAATTTAGGGGATCCTCTAGTATAGGTGCAACGTCACGGTCTATAGAGCTTCTGATTGGATGTTGATAAAAGGGGAAACCCCTTGCCATCCGACAGGCAGGGCCATCCCTGCGCTGCAACCTCCTGGCGGCCGTCCAATGTCACATTCACAGTACATAACATAAGTGTTTTCCTGAAAATAATATTGCGGTGCTAATAATAATATTACTATTACTATCATATGTGTGGTGGCATTTATTGCATTTCAAGTCTAAGTAGTAGGCTATGTTTATTTAAAAGGACATTTACTATCCGGTATTGTATCCGCCATTCTCGCTTTAAGTGCATTCATATGCAAGTCTATGCAGAATCGCCACCTTACTTTTATTATCTATCATATCAAAAACTAGATGACACTGACAGTCGACTGGTCTGGCTGGAAAAGCCAGAAAAACACGCGGAGTCATTTCCCCTCTGAAGATCACTCAGCGATACCCTCAGTTCTGCTGCTACTGTACTTGCAAAATAGTGCGCCCTACTGTCTCTATTGCGCATGACTGTACGTCGTAATATGAAGTAGGCCTCCTGTTTTTCTCCCCAACCCGGAGTCCTCCTGGCCCCCACCGCCTCGATGCAACGTTCAAGTAAGCAAAACACGGAGGCTGCTGTCGATTACTCATGAAGGTAAGGTTTTTTTTCAATGCATTTCCAAAGCCAGCGGTGGTTACCGATTGTGGAATAGCACGGCTGCTGTCGTCAGTAAACGGTGTGTTTTTTTTAATACGTGCGGAAGCGTTGGGACTGCAGAGGAGGCTTCGGGACTGTTTCCGCACGCTTGAGGGAGAGCAAGGCCCAGTGACCCACATTCAGAGCAGCCAGTGTCTATGTGTACGAGTGGCCGAGCGTGCGCGCGTATCAACCTCCGTGTGTGTGTGTGTGTGTGTGTGTGTAAGTGTGTGTGAGTGAATGTGTATGTGTGTGTATCTGTGTACATTACATCTGCCGCGAAAATGTTTTCACCATCGCTGGTTATAGACATTTCTCCGCTGCTGACAGTTATGTTTTTGTCGGCTTTTGCGAAGATCTTTCCCCGCGCGGATGTTAAGGCTCAGTTTCCTCGCGCTGTTTGAGGACAAATGGTAACATTTTTAGAGATTATTTTGTCTTCAATGTCAGTTGTTGCGTGACAGCTTGAGGCTCGGTGGCAGCTTTGCCATGATACAGACTGATATTCCTGCTGTTTCTTTCACAGACGTGAAATGCTTTACCTGTCATAACTGTGTGCTTCAGTATTTGTGAGCGTCGCGGGAGAGTCGGGAAGATTAAGAGCATTTAATCTTACAGTTAAATGGTCAATTTTCGGTAGCAAGCTTAGTTAGCCTACTAGCTAGCTATATGGGTTGCTCTCTTTAGGTTGTATAACGAACACCTGTGGCACTAAAAGGTATATTAAAATTGCTGCCGTGTTTATCTGATAGCTAATGGCTCTTTTCGATCGACTGCATTACACGGACTAATATCAGTGGTTATTCATTGACTGGTGTACAGTGGGCACACTCGTCCAATGAAGAAGCTCAGTCTAATGAGGCTTCACTTAATGGCCATCAGGAATACGGGACTGTAGGTCAGGACAGTGATTCCCAACGTAGAGGCACATGGGGCCCCTAAAATGGTTTAACAAAATGCCTCAATCATCTCAATTATCTCCGACTAAAATTAGTGCAATAAATAGTAGGGTGATCCTGTTATTCATAGGTTACTACTCTCATATCTTAAAGCAAAATCCTCTTAGGTGTGAGACAAGTGAACAAGTGTGTTGTCTGATTTGGTGTTGGGTCTGCTTGACAAATTTGGGAACTTTTTTGTTTGACTTTTCACCCAGACATCACACAAATAAATTAGTGGATTAAATTGACATTTTATGTGATAGTAAACTGAATATTTATAAAGTAAGTTTTAGACAGTGATGGACACTATGTTCTGACATTTTGTAGACCAAATTATTAACTGACAATGTATTTGTTCTCCATGTAAAACATTGAGCTGAAATGATTGACAGAAAATTAATTGCTTAAGTTATTTCTTTTAAGTAGTAAGTAATCAGTTACAACTTCACCATTTATAAGGGTGTACTGCTATTCTGCGTTTTATATCACTGTTAACTAAATACATTTGGTAGTGGACTGTTCAACAAACACTCATCTTGAGGAATCTTCATGAATTGCTTTTCATCCATGTTTCACTATTTTGAATCAGAATCAGAAATCCTTATGTTACATGTTACAGCAAAGAGCAAGAGAGTAAAGTGGCGAGTAACAATAGAATAAAATACAGTAACAGTAATATAAGTACAATCATTGGAAAGAATTGTGTAGGAGTGAATATTGCACATGACAGTGGTGGAATAGACTTTTCTTGATGTGGTGGTGTACCAGGGGCCGTGGTGATTGTACAGTCTGACCGCTGCAGGAAGAAAGGACCTACGGTGGGGGAAGCAGCCTGTCACTGAAGGAGCTGCACAGTGCGGACAAAGTGTCCTGGAGAGGGGTGGGACATGTTGTCCAATAGAGAGGGCAGCTTGGCTGTCATTCTCTTCATTCTCCTTTGTGACTTTTAATAAACAATTGATTGGTTAATCGAAATGATATAATACACTGACAATGAAAATGATCTTCAGTAGCTGCCCTGATCTTATGGTGGTATGAATATCTTTTAGTGTTGGACTGTTGGTTGGATATACTTTGTTAGGTGGTTGCAGTTATTGCTGGGTGATATGGCAAAAATCTTCTATCACAATATAGGTCATTTTTCAACGTTAAAGAACTTAAGTGCAAAATCAACATAAGAGTTTCAAGTGAAAATAACAGGAAAAAAATGAATAAATATAACCTCTATTGCGATTATAAACGATATAGAATAATAAATACGATAGACATTTCTTTCCCTGTTTTGACCATATATATGTTCATATTGCTCAGCCCTAGTTGCAGCCCTAGTTTCCTGTTTTTAACTTGCAGCAACTAACATATCTACTTTCCACTTTGGCCTCTAGAATGTGCATGCATGGTAAATAGTGAACCTGGTATGTTTGTAAATGAGTAAGTTTTGTGTTGCAGGTGAGGTGTGGCTCACTCATGAAGATTTGTCTGTGCCTCAAAGGATAGGATCTAAAACAGCTTTGCCTGCAAAGAGACATTCCAGAAAGTAAGTTTAATCACCACTTTTTCATAACTGGGTTACTGTGCTTCAAGAGAGTTTGTGAAGTACTCGTAATGTAAGCAGAATAATTGATTTATTCCAGGGTTTCCTTGTCGCACTCATTATTTGCACTCTAAAGACTTTGTGCTGCAATAACTGGAATTTCAAGACTTTTCGGCAGTCTTATTTCACAGAACCAGTTTCATTCGTGTTTTTCTCTAAAGATTACTTGAAATGTCAACTCTAAGTATTATGAAATACTTGAAAGCAGTAGTGTAGTTAACTCTTCTAAAAAATATATTGGATAAGCTCTGGTCAACAAAGAATGTTTGTAATTATGCAAGCTGAATTTTGATTAATTGTGATTGTCTTGGTGTGGATGATTTATATCCTGTTCAATAGATTTCTTTTAGGACTTTATAGCTTTTGAAAACTGCTATTTGTTAGCTGCAGTAGCAAAGAGTGAATTATTTCCAATATCCCAATGGCAGTGAATCTGAAACAATGTTTAAAGCTGACCTCAAGTTAACCTAATGACCCCTCATGACCCTAGTTTTCTGCTCTGATCTCTCCCGCAGGTTTGGTTGATCACCATGTCTTTCTCGTGGTTTGTTGCCCTCTCGTGACCCCAATGACCCCAACAGCAGTTTTGACCGTAGAGTCAGCTTTAACCCCAAACCTTTTCTACGACCCCTGAGAAAAGACTGACCAAGTGCATAAGCTGTATTGGGGTAAGAAGTCACATCTTTTTAAACTGAGTAAATCTAAGTTCACTATCATTAGACATAATGTGTTCTTTTTAACGATTCAGCCAAGTAGACTCTAAAATATAATATTGTGTTGTATATTAAAGTATAACAGGAGCCACCATAGTAAGCCAGCTATCTGAGCCCCCCTGGGAATGCTGATAGTTGGGATTATTGATCAGAGAATGACACACAAGGTGGAAAAAACATTCAAAACAGTCAGTGTGCCTGTATATTTACAAACTCGTACATGGATACTAGTTTTTTTATTGCACGTAAAGGACTTTTATCAAGTTTAAACAAATCGGATGTTACACTCAAGATGAGTGTGCTTTTTCTGTTGCTTTCTTTTAAACATATTTGTAACTGCCCTTTGTTTGATTTCAATCTTTGGTGCTAAGATGCGATTCAGAATCTATTCTTACGTCAAAATTGAGTCATAATTGAATAGATATATGTATACAGTATATATATATATATATATATATATATGTAAATCATAACGGGCAATTAAGCAAATACAATATTTGTTTTTCTGTCTCTCCAGGTGGTCTTCCAAATGCCTACCTCACGCCTAAAGAGCAAATCACTGCAGCCACAGCCCTGATCAGCAGCCATCATGACATCAAGCGTAGGGTATGCTGCAACACACACACACACACACACACACACACACACACACACACACACACACACACACACACACACACTATATGTCAATTTATCATAAATGACATGCATACACACTATACATGCGTTGAGTACAAGCACATTTAGTACAAAATATGTTCAGATATATAGCTTTGTAAATACATTAAGCCCATAACGGTGTTAATGTTAATTATCAAAATGCTCCTAATTTATAATAATAATAATAATAATAACAATAACAATAACGGTAATGATAATAATAATAATAATTATAGTTATTATCAGGACATGGCATGCCCCCAAAAAATCTACAAAATAGTTACATTTTAAAGATATAGAATAAATAAATAATAAATATAAAGGAAAGTATTTGTATTGGCACATATTAGATCAAATGTATGCAAGCACACGCTCTGCTTCACAAATGTACTCGTAATCTTCTTGGCAAGCACAACACATTCCTTCCCCCTCTCTCTCTCACTCTCTTTTTGTGTGACCCAAAAATAAACCTGCTCCTGGCATGTAGGAATCCTCTCTTTAACAACATCCGTCATTCGTTATTATTAACAAAACATATCTGCTTTCAAGCTGCCAACAAACGTGCACACGCAGGAATAGACAAAGTGAGACGGGGAAAACTTGTAATATCTTTCTCTCCTTCTGTAGGGATGATTGTAGCATCTTTGATGGGTTGATGGAAGAAGATGAGAAGGACAAAGCAAAACGGTAAACTAGATATGAAGATGAAAAGCCCGCTGGAGTTCTGTTACTTGTACTATGTGTTAAAAATTAATACAGCAATACTTTTCATAAAACATCACATGTTATTTAAAAGCTTGTTTCTTGACCGGAGCTGCACTTGTTCAATGAATCAACATTAGAAACTCATTTAAAAGATGTGTACATTGTTCAGCTCCTGTAGAGAAAACACTCTGTCTAATCTGACTTTATGGTATGCCATACTATAACATTATAGGGTCACATGACACAAAGATTCCACTTGCTTATTTGCAGAGTCGCTGTGTTTTGTTCTGTATGTCAAAACGGGGAATCTGGACATTTAGAATCTAATGCATGACTGTGGTTTTGATTGTAGCGTGTCCCGTAACAAGTCTGAGAAGAAACGGAGAGACCAGTTCAATGTCCTCATCAAGGAACTCGGCACGATGTTGCCGGGCAACACCAGGAAGATGGACAAGTCCACCATCCTGCAGAAAAGCATCGACTTCCTGTGTAAACACAAAGGTCAGCGCACCTCACAGGGTGGACACTTCTTGTTCTATATTCAGTTGTTCTTGTGTACACACTGTTGTCTGTGTTTACTCTCATTTCTAGAGCTTATTACACTTTTTATGAGACACGCCTTTCGACTGTGTATAGTTGACTGTATTACGATTAATAATGATGCCATACTTTAAAGCTTTACACCTCCAGCCTCGACTCTGTTTCTCCTCATAATCTTAGTTGATCACCACTTGAATACTGTGATTATCTTAGGCTGAAATATTTAATTACTGCTGCATGTGTTACTATCCTTCTTAATCGTAGCTCTTATCATTGCTGTGCATGATTATTAATTCAGCTGCCACTTCACCGGCGCACTGTGTTATCTCCTGTTCTGTCTAAGTGCATTGTTTTTGCTCTGATCCTTGTACTATCAATACATTTCGGTTCCTCGTTGGTCTGCATTATTGCGTGCTTTCTGTTTGTGTTGTCTCTTTTACGTCCCGTCGCCTCATCGTCTTTTCCTTACTTTTCCTGAAAGACTTGATTTTTCTTCTTAACAATTCCATTTGCTCTCCGTTTCCTCCACCAGAGATCGCAGCCCAGTCGGAGTCGAGTGAGATCAGGCAGGACTGGAAGCCTCCATTTCTTAGCAATGAGGAGTTCACCCAGCTCATGCTTGAGGTCAGATATCTCACATGTTGTACTGTAAACCTGTCTGTTAGGTGTCATATCCACTGTTACTTTACTTTTGTGCGACATGTTTCATTATCAGGTTCAAGATGAATTATAATTCACCTCAACAAACCCAATTGGATTAGAATATTATTTCGAAATGTAAAAAAAGCTGCTGTTTCAGCTCAACAGATTAGTTAGTTTATTTTTCTGATATTTAAAGACGCATTTATGACAGCCTTTTACTTCTACTGCTGTAGACCGACATTTAGGGGAGTTCTCTTTATCTCGTCTCGCATTATCAGGCTCTGGATGGGTTCTTTATAGCAATAATGACTGATGGGAACGTCCTCTACGTCTCTGAGAGTGTCACCTCACTACTTGAACATCTACCGGTGAGTAACACTGCTTCTTTCCTTTGTCTGGTATGTATTAGTCATTAGCTGTATTGTAGAACAAGCTTGTGTGTTCAGATTAAAGATGTTAGGATGACGTGTGTGTACTGAAAAAAAAGGGTTTGGCCATTCTTCAGATTTTTGTGTGTGTTCTCATGCACATGTGTGTGTGTGTGTTCCTCAGACTGACTTGGTGGACCAGAATCTGTTAAACTTCCTGCCAACCGGGGAACACTCTGATGTGTACAAGGCTCTGTCCACACACCCCACCAACCACGACAACCTTAGCTCCGACTACCTAAAGAGTCAGTAACACCCCGAGTCACATGACACCTTGCTGCTTGTTTCACCGTCATCCAATAATACTGAACTGTATTGTGTGTTTGATGGCTAAATGGGAATATCATGCAGTTTAACATCTACTTCGGTCCTTCACGATGCATAGTTTGCATCTGTTATCTGATTTCTAAAGTAAGAAATGTTTCGTTAGACCTGATTATCCAAAGAAAACGACTAAACCCATGTTCAAAACAAATTGAATGTATTTCTGACAAAAAAGAAGAAGAAAGATGATGTAAAGTTTCTGTCGCTGTTTATTATAAATCCTGTCCCGCTCTTCTTGTCTGTAAGGAAGCAAGTTGGTGGATACAACATAAGAGCCACAATTAATGTTTTACTCTCAAAATACTGGCTTATTCTTTGCATGATGCATCATTATCACTGTTTTGTCTTGATTTCCTAATAGCACCATGAAAACGTTTTAAAACTTATGCTCAAAGCGTTTACTGGATGTTACAATAGTTCTATTGTTTTACTTGCCTTTTGACTTTTAATCTAACTTTGTATTTTTATAATTTCTTTGTCTCCAGCTAAGAACCACATGGAGTTCTGCTGCCATATTCTGCGAGGGTCCATTGACCCCAAAGAATCGCCTGTCTACGAATATGTAAAGTTCATTGGCAACTTTAAGTCACTCAACAACGGTATGTAATTTAAATAGCTTTCAACACAGCAGTCTGTGTAAAGCTTGTTTTAATTACAATTTCCCACAGTCAAGGATTGTTCCTTGACTGACAGAGTAAACAACCTTTTCAATAGCAAACTCTGCTCTGTGTTGTGCAGTTCCCAACGCAGCAAGGAATGGTCTCGCAGGGGTGTTACAACGCTCACTACAGCCTGCATTCGATGACCAGGTGTGCTTCGTAGCCACAGTTCGACTGGCCAAACCTCAGTTTATCAAGGTAGCCTAGCACACACTCCCACATAAAATAAATAAAAATCCCACTGAGTCATTAATGAATATCTTTGTCTAATATACCTTCTCTCTCCTGTTGTTTTTATATTCATAGGAGATGTGCACAGTGGAGGAGCCCAATGAAGAATTCACCTCGAGGCACAGTCTAGAATGGAAGTTCCTCTTCTTAGACCATAGGTGAACACACACATACACACACACACACACACACACACACACACACACACACACATACACACAACACACACACACACACACACACACACACGTTTCATTTTAATCCTTAAATTGCCAGTTTACTCCGTCAGAGGTGCTTGTCAGGTGGTCACACTTTTCCGACGTCGGCTTAGGGGGGGTCTGTGTCTGACCATTTGACGAAAACGACAATCTGACATTCCCTCCGTGATTAGCCAGCTGTGTGGAAGTGAGAAAGCAGCCGAGGTTTTAACTTCTCAAGATACTTTTTTTCCATTCTTCACGCAACTATTTCTGTTTCTGTCTTCATGTGAACAACAAAGTGCAACACCCCCCCTCTCTACTAACGGCCAGCTTTTCAGTCCGCCCTCCAGTGTGGCCGTTCACAACATTTAAGTCTTTTGTTGTCCAACGTGGCTGAACAACACGTCATATGAACTAGTTCTCTTTAAGAATAATCCAACCATCTGAAGTCAAAAGGAGTTTTTTCTTGGAACAACATTTTGAACTGAGCCGTTGGTTTTTACAAAGCTAACTTTTCAGAATGATGAGACGTGTACTTTGTGCTGCATCAAGTTGTTCCTCTTTGAGTACACTGATAAAAGCTACGAGCACCCAGATTGTCAAGGTCACTTTGACCTTTGAGCTCTCGGACTTTGTGAAGCCTGCCTTCTGTTTTTTTGTTCAAGCGAATGATAAGGATGTCATTTCTCCTTTTTAGAGCTCCACCCATCATAGGCTACCTGCCGTTCGAGGTTCTGGGAACATCAGGGTACGACTATTACCATGTGGATGACCTGGAGACACTAGCCAAGTGCCACGAACACTGTGAGGGCTCATATTTACACACCTTTAAGTTAAGATTTGTTAGTAAAAGCCTTTCTCTGCTTGTTGTTTTTCTAACAACTCTTCTCTATCTCCTGTTCAGTGATGCAGTACGGCAAAGGGAAGTCTTGCTACTATCGTTTCCTGACTAAAGGTCAACAGTGGATCTGGCTTCAGACGCACTACTACATCACCTATCACCAGTGGAACTCTCGACCTGAGTTTATTGTCTGTACGCACACAGTAGTCAGGTACTACAACTTCCCTGTGCCTCTTTACTGATGCAATTACCAGAGACATTTCTTCTCTCTGATCAATAGACATTTCCCAAACCATTGTTAAGAGTCTTTGATTATAAACGGCTCCTCGGATGCACTTCTGTGATCCATTTACTGGTGATACAGCATTTTCTTAATTTTCATGCACACCATCTTCTTGCTTCTCCACGGGCTGCAGCTATGCAGAGGTGAGGGCAGAACAACGCAGAGAGCTGGGCATTGAAGAGTCTAATCCAGAAGTAACTGTAAACAAGGTAAGAACAAATAAATGAAAAGAACATTTAGAAATCTGTTCGGCATGAACCCAATAATTAAAAGTATCAACATATATAAAGTATTGAAGAGAAGTTGTGGTTGAATGTGCAAATTTATTGTTTAGGCCTGAGTAACAAAAGTATCAGTTGTGTAATTGAACTTTATTAATTGATTGACTGAAATTCTCTAGTGACAATGTATTAATTTAACATACAAAATAATATATTCAGCCTTACTAAGAGCCATCATATTATTAAATTTCAAAAGGCATCGAATGAAAGCCCAAAAACTTGTTTCATTCAACAATAGCTAAAAGCCTTTTTAATGTTTTCACATTTGTTACCCATGTACTTCTGTTAGTGAGTTGCTGCTGCACATAAATATTCCTCACACTGTCTACAAATGTTTGACTAATTGACTGTTGTTCTTTAATATTATCAATCCCTTTGGTCAGTGATTACATCAAGATGACAACAGATGTGTCATAAATCAAACTTTGGCTAGAATTCACAGACGGATGAAACACTAGGATAGTGGTTGTTAATCTCACTTTAACTCAGTTATATTTAATTAATAACTGTTAATTAGTATTTGTGTTGGTTTAACCTTCTTATGAAGTACTTTTAATTTTTAAAGGATCGGCTGTCAAGTGTATTTTTGCTCTGCTTCTCTGTTTTTAGAGTCACGACTCTGGCTCAGAATCCCAGCTGAACACGTCCAGCCTCAAGGAGGCTCTGGAGCGATTCGACCGCAGCCGAACACCCTCGACCTCCTCGCAGAGTTCTCACAAGTCCTCATCGCATGTCTCTGACAACACTTGCACTTGTAAGGACGCACGCAAACACACACCCAGTTGCATGTACATACAGTATATTTATATATATATTTATATATAATATGATGATGATGATACTTAATTGTCAGATGTAAAAGTCTGAAATGTTTCTTGCGTCACAGCAGCTTAATTTACAACTAAATGCCAAACCAAAGGCAAAAACAATTAAGATAAGAAACAAGGATACATACATTTAACACACCATTAATGTACATTTGATGTGGGGTTAAGCTCCATATTTAATTTTAGGATTGACTGGTGCACAAAAGAGTTCTTCAGTACAACCTTATTAAATTGTTCATCCCTGTATCTACTATTTGATGGTAATAATGATGTATTTGCTCTTCAGGACATGGTTGTGGTCAGAGACAATGTTGTTGTACAGCCTTCATATTAATATATTAATCAGTTGTACCCTGACGTAATATTCTAAAGATGAGTCAGTGACTCATCACTTCTGGAGTTTAATGGGATGGGAAGCCCTGCACCCAGACGATACGATATTCTGTTACTCATCAAAGATTATGTCTCTTCGTCAACAGCCTCCAAGCTACACATGGACACGGCCACACCTCCTCGGCAGTCCATGACCTCCACCATGGAGATGACGTCACAGCGTCGCTCATCCATCAGCAGCCAGGTGAGCATGGCTAAAACACCAACACATAGCAAACTAGGACTTCTTATACTGATTTTTGTGACTACAAGTTTATAATGTAATCTTACAAATTATTGAACTTCATTTGTCACAATTCACTTAATGATCTGTATATTTGCAGTCTATGAGCTCTCAGACCACAAGCCAGAGTGTAACTCCAGGTATGATCACGCAGCAGCAACAGCAACAACAACAGCAACAACAACAACAACAACAATCACCAGAGCAGCTACAGGCAAACGTACAGGTGAGAATAGGCAGCACTAAATTTGGGTCATTTAATCCCATCATAATGTGCTGTGGAGCTGAAATGACTGTCAATTAATTGCTCAGTCGATCAACAATAGATTCATCGTTTAATACAGGGGTATTCAACTAAAGTTCTAAGAGGTCCAGTTAGAGAAAATGTCCGCGAGCAAAGGTCCGGAGCATCATAACGTCTAACGTGCGTTATGAATTAGTGTGATATATATTCGAAGCAGCCCAGTAGCTCTATCAACGTCTGCACGTCATCAACAGCTGACTGTCAAATCTAATAAAGAAAGTACAACTTAAAAACATTTAGACAATATGTATTGTCACTTAACATTGAACTATACAGATATATATATATATATATATATATATATATATATATATATATATATATAATACTGTAGATATGTATAATGTTCTTCTCGGGCTGCATTTAAAAATAAAAGAGAAAATAAATAAAATAGCTTTTGAAAAATTGTGCATCTTAAAATAAAGTGCTTAATCTTAAAAACATAAAATAAAGTGTAGCAGCATCTTGAGTGTCCCTTTTTCTTTAACTGTTTCACATCTTGATTTAACTCTCAACCAATGTTAGAATAAATCAGTCTCAACACATCTTAACAATTGAACAGTTTAATTGTACTGTTCTCTGTGGCTGATGATGCTTACAGGTGGCCTATTTGCTTTATTTGGTCACAAATCAAAATCATATTGGGCTCTGAGTGCTTATTTCTGTGCCTTCAGTTCAGACTTGAGTAGGGTATGTTTGGTCGAAAACGTTGTGCTTTGTCTCATAGTGGCGTTTCACATCACCACTGTTAATGAGCACCACGGTCTCTGAGCATATGAGACACTGGTGTTGTGCTCCAGTGGGAAGGGTGAACATGAATGAGTCCATTCTGGGTTGAAAGCTCTGTTTCTCTCCCTTTCTCCGTCTTCTCTCCCTGTATCGCTAACTCGTCTTTCTGTCTGTCACTCGCCTCTCGCTTGTCTGTATTATTCAGAGTCGCAATGTTTTTCAGTTGGAATGCACAGATTTGATTGGCTGCGTAGCATCACGTGGGACGGCTTAACTCGTATGTAATTGGTCTGTGAGTTTCCTGAACCGCTAAACCAGTGCCGTAAAAATGAAAAAAGCTGCACCGGTTAAAATAGAAAATCCCTCAATAATTTATTGATTATAAATCCGGGTCCGGTTAGGTCGGCGTCTGGGTCCGGATTTGGACCGCGGTCCGCCTGTTAGTGATCCCTGGTTTAATAGATGAAGTGGTTTTTTTTTCAGTGAAAATGCCAAAATGCCATTTGGTATATTTTTTAATTTAATAAGCGATACTAGGGAAACTTCCAGCTCACCTCTCTGACTTTGCTCCTCCAAGTTGTTTTAATTTACATGGAATGATCTACAAAAAGAGCTAACATTAGAAATATTCATATCCATTAATTCATATCTAATACTGTGTTAAACAGCTGTATATGTGCATTTTAATGTGTTGTGGTTTCGTGTGACTGCTACCTTGGCCACAGTCTCTCTTGCACCATTTCTTTATTTATCTAAATGGGACTTCCTGGTAAAATAAAGAATAAAGAACTGCGTGCCTTTTTAAGGTTTTGGACAATTTGTCGGAGAAAAAAAGACATTTGAAGACGTGACATTGGGCTCTTGGAAACTTTTTTCTGAATGTTTACACCAAAATGATAAATCAACTAATGGAGAAAATAACAGTCAGAGTCATCAATATTACAATAATCATTAGCTGCAGCCCCACTTTGTGGACTTTGTGATGTTCATTTGCCAGCGTTTCGTAATGAACATCCAACATCAGTGGCTGCTAACTGCACGTACACATCGTGCTGCAGTGACCTTTTCCTCTCCACCCACAGCCGGTGATGGAGTTCTCGGCGCAGGTGAATGCCATGCAGCATCTGAAGGATCAGCTGGAACAGAGGACAAGACTGATCCAAGCCAACATCCAGCGGCAGCAGGACGAGCTGAGACACATCCAGGACCAGCTGCAGAAAGTCCAGGGACAGGGCATACAGGTGAGATGTAGACTCAAAATGTAGCCATTTTTATACATATAGGCGTTAAATTTAGGTCATTTCTTTATAGATAATTGTCTCAAATGTGACCGCAGTTTTATTTTTGAAAATAAACCATCTATATTCAAACATTAAACCAGAGAGCTTCTTCAGTTCAGGTTCAGTAGAATTCAGGTTTCTCCCCATGATGTTTTCCAAATTTAGAAAGTTGCTTATGGAAAAAGACTAGCATGCAACCGCTCTTCTTTTTTTAAAAGATATGTAGCTATATTGTGCTTTGTCTCTTCCTGTTGAGTTCTACCTGGATGGGCATGACCTAGATCAGAACGAGAATCATACATTATGTATTATTTCTGTTCTACTGCAATTTCACTACCCGGGTGTGCACCCTGAAAAGATCATTTATGCTCATTAAATCATTCTATTCTATTATAACAATAAGCCCATGTTTAGATTAGGCAAATAAATGTACACAAATAAGTGTATGCGGTGGAACCGTGACACACTGACATTTAGTGTTTCCATCCCGACAGATGTTGCTGCAGCAGCAGGGTGGAGCGATGAACGTGCAGCTCCCCCAGGTGGGGTCGGTGCAACAAACAGCTACTTTGACCAATCAGGTCCAGCAAACAACAATTAACCCCGCCCATTCAGGAACTCAGCAGCTCACCATCCAGCAGCAGGCACCACCCCCCCAGCAGAACCTACAGCAGCAGCCGACCAACGCCCTCACACAGGTGGGACACACACTCACACACACTCACACACTTTCAGAGGAATGGAAGAGCCACAGGACATGCTGTTAGTGTTTAATCATGTCAAAGACTTCTCAGCAAACTGTAAAACACACAAACCATCATATTTACTTTGGTTAGACGCACCCTCCATACTCTACTGTTGAGTAATGTTGATCTCCTCATCTTTTAATTAGGTCCAGTTAAAACAGCCAGGGCAACAAAAGCAACACATTTCACTTCATGTTTGTTTATAATGTATCAAAAGCAAGCATACTGTAACCCGATAGTGTCTTTATGTGACTTTTCCAAGTCTTGAAGAGGCTTTAATACAACCTCCCAGTCAACCACTTTGTTAGTATAGCCACTGAATGAAAACAATGTGCAGAATGTGCTGGAGTTTGTATATTTATGGCTTTATGATCTTTTGAATTAGTTTTGTTGTTGTTGTTGTTTTTAATTGGACATACCTAAAATAATGAAATATATATATAATGGAAAAAATGGCAGAAAAAGGAACAAAATGAACAAAGAAAAGACCCTAACAGTTTACTCTGTTTTTAAAGGAATTCATTTCATGTCCCTCCCTCCTTCCCCACATTACCGCCCTCCAGCCCCAGCGTCAGCCCCAGCAACCTCCCCAGGCTCAGCCCCAGCCCCAGGGCTCTGTGTCCGCTCCACTATACAACACCATGATGATTTCCCAGCCAGGGCAGCCCAACGTGCTGCAGATCAGCACCAGCCTGCCGCAGACCAACACCCAGCAAGGCACCGCAGTGGCCACCTTCACACAGGACCGACAGATCCGGTAAGTAGACAACACCCTAACCTCATACCTAAGCTACCCTCATTCCCACTAAACCAAAGTTTATCTAGCTATATATGAATGTAAGGATAAGTAACTGTATTGCACGATGATATCGGCATAAAATAATTAAATATAGGCACAAATGAACATGTCCGATATGACAGGCCAATAAGATGATGCGACATCCAAGCCTGGTAAAGAAGGATTATATGTTTCTTTATTTTTAAAAACATGTTACATGAAGATCCAGGATAGTTCTGTTACTGTAACTACTTTTTTCTTCCTGTTTCTTTTCCCTTTTCTCCATTTCACTCTCTCCAGGTTCCCAGCAGGGCAGCAGCTGGTGACCAAGCTTGTGACGGCTCCAATGGCATGTGGAGCAGTCATGGTGCCCACCTCCATGTTCATGGGACAGGTGGTCACTGCCTACAACCCCTTTGGTGGACAACAGGTATGGACAAAGCAGTTTGAGTCATAGAGCAACTAATGACACTGTATCTAAGACCAGAAAAAAGCACGACTCTAATCCAATCGAGCATGTGTACAGCTCATAAACTCCCAGCTGCTCAGTGAAAGGGTGGAATAAAATAGAATGAAAACCATGGCAGTGGTGGGGAAAACTGGTTTGTCTGATCAGCAAACTTCTTGCATTTGATGCTGATATTTGGTGATGAAAAGAAGATCATGAGTTGGCCTTGGCCTGAAAGCAGCTCACAGAGAGATTTAAATTAATGCCTTTTTTGTTGTTGTAAATCATGCGTTATGTCCTTGCAGCCTAAAGATGACTCAAGGACTAAAAGGTCCAAAGACTAGTAGATTGTTTTGTCAATAAAACGGGTGCATTGTTGTTTCAACATTAGCTTATATAATAGACTCCATCCCTTTTCATTTGTCTCTCCAGTCCAAAAATATATTGAAAAGTTGGATCCTTAGAGAATCCGTTGATGGAGATCATAAGGAGTTGTAGAGATGATGAAACCTAATGTGAGGGATCTCTCTTAAAGCAGTAAATGGTGTACAATATTACAAGCAACACTTAATTTCTTATAAGATTCACTTATATGATACATCCCTTGGTGGTTCTGTGTTAACTCCTGTGACTTTTCAGCAGGGAGGGCAAACCCAGACCCTGACTCTGCAACCAGCCCAACCGTCCCAAGGTCAGCCCGACGGCCAAAACCAGACGACTGTAGTGGCTCAGGGTGGCCAGCAGGGGCAGCAGCAACAACAGCAATTCTTACAGGTATCAGTAGAGGGCAGCAAATATAATTTATTAAAAGAGACAGTTTTCTTTACCCTGCAGTCAGTATTGAGTGAAATAATATACTGACTGTTTACAGAATCTAATCATTTTAGGTATTCAAACTTAAAGGTGTTCATTCACTTTGCTTACATGAATGTGTGAGAAGAGAAACATACTTTTTATTTACATAAAGAAACTTGATTTATTTATGTGTGAGTTTAAGTGTGAGATAGTTATATTGTAGTTAGTTATTCACCATTTTACCAATGTTTCTTTTTTTCTTTTTTTTTTGCTGTACCTATAGTTTATAGATAGTTTAACAAAAATTAATAATTTAATAATGGAAAAGAAAACAGGGCATTGGGGTCAGGGAAGAGAGTTGTTTGTTAATGTGTGTAGTAGTCTGAGTGTGCAGAGATAAGATGACAAAGATACATGTATGATTTTTTTTCTGTCAGGGCACTCGTCTCCTCCATAGTAACCAGTCTACCCAGCTGATTCTGCAGGCAGCTTTCCCACTCCAACAGCAGGGCACTTTTACGCAGGCAGCGCACCAACAACAACCACAGCAGCAGCAACAACAACAACAGCAGCAGCAGCAGCAGCAACGGCAACAGCAGCAGCAGCAGCAGCAGCAGCAGCAACAACAACAGCAGCAACAATCTCACCACCAGAGGCACCAGCAGCAGCTAAAACCACAGCCCCAGAAACAGCTGAAAGCCCCGTCATCGCACAGGACTGACAGTGTCAGCAGCCAACCGCAGTGAAGTCTGAAGGAGAACAACCAGGGGAATGAAAGCTCTAAGGGATTGTTGCAGACATTTGTTTTGGTCGTGGCTGTAAAGAAAACTTAATTTCCCCCAAAATTGACGTCCTCCTTTTCCTCCATCAGAAAGAAATTTAATCGTAGGAAAGAGGAGCGCCTGTGAGTCCTCAAGGAACTCACCATAGATTGTCACCATGGCAACACGATGGATTCAATTCCACCAATTGTGAGGGAGCTCCAGTCTCCGTGGAAACCCCAACAAAAATACAGAGGACACCTTATCGCCACAGTAACGATGGACTGTTTTGAAGGTGTGTCAAAGTGGACTGACTGACCTTGTACAGATTAACTGTATGATAAAAAAAAAGTGTAAATATCAAATATAGCCTAACAGAAAATGTAGTATTTTATATGATTGCATGGAAAGAATAACTGTAAGCTTTTATTAGTCGCTTTTGAAAAATGAATTTTTACTTTGTTCAAGTGTTTTCTGCTCAAAGATGGAGCAATGACGTGCTCTCTCAGTCTTCTCTCCCCCCCGACCCCCCCACCCCACCCCCCCTCCTTCTCTAAAAAAAAAGACAGTCCAGAATAATAAGGCTTTAAAGTTCTGTCGGTTTGGTTGGGCTTGGGTTGTCTTGTGGAAATTGTGTTTTTAAACACTGTGTCTCTGAGACAAGATTTTCTCTTTTTAACTTTGTAAGTACAAATTATGTTTGGCAAAAAAACTAGATCACATTTTTGACTGAATTCTTTGCAGAATGATCACTGTACGTATAACGGGTTTAGTGATTCCAAGTGCCAATAACGGTCAATTATGTTTTTATTTTGTTTTTCGAGCAGACTATTCAAAGGCGTATATATATTTTCCATCAAGATATTACCCCTATTAAAGTTAACGCGTATGTATATAGTAGGGATTATTTTTTAACAGTCAGAGAGCCCTATAAGTAACAAACAATATATCCTCAACCTCCTGAAACTTTAGCACTTGATGTGGTTGTGTACAGTAAATCACTGTCCAGACCTAGTTGTTTGTAATCCGTGGTGTGATTCCGTGAGCTAGTGTGTTTTTGGGAATACAATCTTTGTGTGCATGAGTGGGCATGAGAGTGTCTATGGTTGGTGTGTGTGTGTGTGCGTGCGTGCGTGCGTGCGTGCGTGTGTGTGCGTGCACGCGCGCTTGTTGCCCCTTGTGTCTTACGATATTTGACTTAGTAAGGGTTTGAAGTTGCTGGATGGTACTTGTATTCTCAGGAATGTGGAAAGTTTTTTGCTTCTGCCTCAGTCTGGAACCAGACATGGAGGGATTAGACGTTGATGCTGCAAAGACCAGAGGAAGAAGTGTCTGTGTGAAAAGTGTGACTGGTGACTGAATCAAATTTGACCCAGATCCCTTCGAGCCTTCCTCTTTATTTCCTTATCAAAATAGTATGAAGGGAGAAGTCTCCAGGGGAGAAGACAGTAAGAATATGATGTTATTTTGTAAAGAGGGGAGGATACGTTAGCAAGAGGATTAAATCCAAATGTAAAATCATTTATTTGAGTTGGAGTTTAAAGTCAGAATTATAACTTTAACCTCAGAACATCATACAGTATATATTTTTCACGTGACCCTAATCCTCTTCTGTAGATAAGACATGATGGAGTATAAATATGGAACAATTATTTTCAGCTATTCACCCAGATTGGAATATATTGACCTCATTGTACCAGCAAACCTGCATTTCTTATGGTCTTCTGTATCATCAGTGTTTCATCCTTCTATCTCTTCCTAGGCCTCAGAAACCCTCATGCAGTTCAGTTCACTCGTCTCTGGTTAAAATCAGGGCTGGGCCCAAGTCCTTTTCAAATACATGGATGGGAATGGGCTCATCTCCTCTACTACAGTTGTAAGCCATATCAAACAGAAAAGCCTTGGGTTGGAGGACATGTAATGGTTGGCAAAGGAGCATTTAGAATGTGTTGTTTTGTCTCTGAGTGTAGTTAAGACTGTGTGCGTGCGTTTGTGTGAATATAGAGTTTCCTACTTGTATCACTCGGGGGTCAGCATTGGTTTCCCCTGGCGATAGCCAATCAGTTCTTGCGTTGCAGTATAAAGAAATAATTGTAATATTCAAGAAACTTCCTCTCCGGTTGGGCCCAGTATTCTGCAAGCCCGTGTGTGGGACAGCTCAACTTGAATACATGTTTGTGTGAAAGAGAGAGTTTGTATGCATGTTAACTGTCACTGTAACCCGTTATATTTTCATATGGAAACAGATGTGTGACTGGTAAATAATGGATGTTAGGCAATGCAGAGCATTGGTCACCTGTCAGGCTGTAAAGAAGATGTGCAGTGTTATTGCTCAACAATGACAGACTGCTCAACAAACACTTATCACAACAATTACACATCAGACATGTCTCAAATGGTAATCCTCTGAGATTAAGTTTTATTTTTTAGATTGGCAATTTGTGTGACTATGCGGGGACAAATGCTCCTCTTGACTTTGTCTACAAATAAGGAATAGAAGAGAGGATTTAGAGGGTCTTACTATTTGAACCAGGTCTTCCACCCATCACATAACAAATGTAGATCCTCTATAGACTAGTTTGTGTTTAAGGCGTCACTCTAAAGGGTAATGTTCAAATGTTTATAGTATGTGTCACTGATACCCAGCCCAAAGAATGTAAAGGTGTTTAAAGAGACTAATGGATGTTGTAACTGTTGATTATGGAGAACCTTTGACAGGCTTTGGGATGAAGGAAAATGTTGGGTGTGAAAGAAAATCATGTTTCTCACTACAAGGATCCACATATAGAATCAGAAATACAATCTTATTTACTGGCTTTGCATTCTTCAAAAATCCTCCTGAATGTTTCACCATTTCTGTTTTTGCAACAATATTTCATGTTCCAGTTGGAGAAAGAGTTAAAAAAAAAGTGCTGAACGCTAAGGTGTAGGATATTTGAAATGCTCCTTCACACAGATACACAGATCACCTTTTCACTACTCAATCTGGTTCTAAAGAGTTCTAGTATAAAACTGTACACATACACAAAGCGAAGAACACCAGTATTCAGTGTAAAACGGTGCTATGCTTACCTGTACTGTATGTATGTATGTATATCCCTTCTTCTGCTCTTGAACTGTGCTCCTTTTATCTACCCCAAAGTCAAATGTAATAATAATCAAGATTTTGAAGCAAAATGTTTGCTCTTATTATAACCCCCCTCTACCCTATTGGTCAATTTGAAAATAAAAACGGTTGCAAATACGTGATCCATGTCTGCTGTAATTTTGTTGTGTGTTGGTCTGTTATTAGCCACACTAGCAATGTAGCATCAGTGATGGCAATGTAGGTCCACCACCAGACATGAAATATTTCATTTCATGTGTTGGATCGCAAAACCATTTTGTACAGATGTTCATGTTCCCAAAGATTGAACCATAAAGACTTTGGTGATTGGGGTTTGATCAGGTCAACATGTCAATTTGTATAATCCAAAAATCTAATAGGATTCCCATCAACTCCAGCTATACTTAGTGTGTAGTGCTAATAAACATGATAACATGCTAAAATGATGAACACAATAAACATTGAATCTGCTGAATATCATAACATTTTAGCATTGTCATTGTGAGCATGTTAGTATGCTAACGTTAGCATTTAGCTCAAAGTACAACAGAGCTGCTTGTGTGTCACAGAATTAGGACAATGACAAATGAAATGGAAACTTTCCAGTTGGTTCTACCATCACAGGTACGTTCTTTATTATTACAAGTCAACCAACTGTATCAAAACCAGCATACAGAAACTCTTCTGGCTCTCAACAACAACTGTTTCACAATCAAATGCATTCAGTATTTAAAAAAAATCTAAAGGCACATTTCTATTGTATTTACATTGCATACATGTTTGACATAAACCAAGTCAAAAGAGCAAACAGTCCTAAACGCCTGGCCACAGACTAATCTAAAGCTAACCCTAAAATACGTACAGCAATACACCAGTTAGTCACAGTATTCAAAGCTTAAACGCACAGTTGGGAATCAGTGTTTGTGTAACTTACGGCTTTATGTTTTATTAGGAGTTATCGCTTGCCTGCCACCTCGCTATGGCTCACTTGTTATAATGTAAAAGAGAATTCAGATATCAGAAAGTATCTATATGAGCCCTATTAAAACCAGTTTTAAGTTAGGCTTGCTGACAACAACTCAGAATGTGTAAATCTAGTGACTGTAAGTAAATTAAGAGTTTTAATAGTTTTGGGAAAAACACAATATGCTTTCTTGCAGAGAGTTAGATGATAAGTATGACTGTCCATTCAATATGAAGCTGGAGCCAGCAGCCAGTTAGCTTAGAGCATAAAGACTGGACACACAGGGAAACAGCTAGCCTGGCTAGCTTAAACTACCTCTTGTACATGTACGAGAAGTCGACGTGTACATAGTCAAACTATAATTCTCAAAGAAAGCAAACAATGCAAAACAAGTTTAGTTCCAATAAGGTTGCTAGCAGGGTTTCCTGGAAATCCCTTTTCCCAACCAAGAAATAGTCCCACACATACTAACCCCCCATTAAAACCACACTTTCATTTCTGGTACGGATTAAACTCACAAGATATAATGTGTTCATTTGTGAACTTTAGAGCTGCTGGTAGATGGATTTGATCATTGTTGGACAGAGCCAGGCTCGCAGTTTCCCCCCTTTCCAGTCTTTATGCTAAGCTAAGCTAACCGGCTGTTGACTTTACCTCCATACTCAGCGCACAGAAATTAGGGTGGTATCAATTCTCATCTAACTCGCTGCAAGAAAGCTGTATTTATTTGTATTTCCCAAAATTACAAAATGTTTCAGTAAAAAGGCAGATAGTCTGACACACAAAAAAAGTCCACACATCACAGCACCAACTGTGCTTATCTATTCCTCAGTCAAAGGTCTCTGTTTTCCCCAACGCGTTTTAAGATGCAATCTACGGCTGAATGTGAGCCAAATCTCCTCCTGCTGCTGATGGGGGATGTTGTATCTGATGGACGGTTAGTGCTGGAGTCCGCTTTATATAGACCTGAAATACCTACCACAGAGATCAATACGCAAATGGGGAGAATAGATAGAGGCCAATACTGAGAGCCCAGTGCAGGGTCGTATATATACAGTGTCTGTGTGTGTGTGTGTGTGTGTGTGTGTGTGTGTGTGTGTGTGTGTGTGTGTGTGTGTGTGTGTGTGTGTGTGTGTGTGTGTTTGATGCAGGAAGGCCAGCGTTAGAGAGTTAGTTTGAGTGAATGTGTTGTTATTAGTTTACATAGTGCATTTGGCTCTGGTAGATTTTGTGCGGTAAAAGGAGGCAATGATTTAGGGAGGTAGGGGGGGGTTGTATGTTTCATAGCAGTGTGTACGTGCATATATCTGTGTGTGTGTGTGTGTATGTGTGTGTGTGTGTGTGTGTGTGTGTGTGTGTGCGTGTGCGTGTGCGTGTGCGTGTGTGTGTGTGTGTGTCAGACATAGTCCTGGAAGACATCAGCCGTGCTTTGCAGTAAAGGCTGTGTAGGGGCTGTCGTGCTGCAGACTGAGCTCAGTCTCCGTGATGGCGCCCTCTGCTGCTCTGGGTGACCTGGAGCGTTGCTCAGTCTCAGGTACACCTGAGGAACAACACACGTTCGTGGTTTATGGAAGCTTTCATGATATTACTTTTTCAGAAATAAATAAATAGTCTGATCGTGTACTGAGACATGTAACAAGCCAAATCACAAAGTCATATGCAAAATAAATGTATACATTCAGTGAGATGCTCTGGCATACTTTTATTAGGTAGTGACAGAGAGAGATGCCCCGGCAACCTTCTTCTATCAAACTATAAAATGTTCCCAAAATGTCTCAAAGGCTGTTGCTGTTGATATGAGTAGGATATCTATTTAAAAAAAGAAGAAGAAATGATCATCTGTATGTCCATTACTCATCTCATCTACACACCCTTGTTACCTCCAATTCTTGAAGAAAACCGTGAACGAAAATCAAAAAACTGAGAGTCTTGAATTGAAGTATATAGGGGCCGCATATAAAACACTAAATAGTAAGGTAAATGAATGTGTTTGGGAAGTAGTGGGCATACGACTGGATTAAATGAGACTTGGTTTATACAAGTTGTGTGAGAGTTTGTAAACAGATGTTTTGATATAGAAACACCGTGGTGGCATGCAAGAAAAACTACCTTTCCTTCGACAATTCAAGACTGCACATGAAAAGTGCTTATTTAGTCATGTAAGAATTATTTTAATAATAATAGGTGAGTTTTTGGCTTCATAGGGGCCTTAAAATCACCTCAATGTCCACGGTTCAATTGCAGCCGGGGATCTTACAACACATATCACTCATCTCTCACTCCCTTTGTTTCCTGTCTGTATCTACACTGTTGTTCTCTAATAAAGACATAAATGTCAGTCATTTCATGGTTTCATCTACTCACATTCCTAGTGTTTTCTGACAGCAGTAGCTCAGTCCTCTCCACCAGTTTCCTGAAGGAAGGCCTTTTCAAAGGATCGTGGCTCCAACAAGACAACATCATGTCATACCTGCAGAGGTGAGGCTGAGATTAGTTTCAACATGGAGGAATGTGGAAAAACTAAAATTTTGTCGCCTTTTCTCTGAATTTTATGTCCATGTTAATTGAATATCTTTTGACTTTGGACTGTTGGTTGAACAAAACAAGACATTTGATGACGTCACATTGGACCTTTTTCAATATTTCTGACATATAACAGACAAAACGAATAAAAAATGATTGGCAGATTAATCATTAGTTGCAGCCCTGGTTACAATACTTAAATAACAACACTCACTCTCACAGACACACACACTTACATCTCGATGGGAGCAAACTCAGGCTTGTTCATCTTTTGGCCATCTTGAATCATCCTGTAAAATACTGAGCCCACCTGCAGCCCAGGATAAGGGCTGTTACCTGCAACACAGACATACAGTACACACTTTAAATAACTTTCTGTCATTTATCTTTCAGTTTTAGAGGGCAAACAATCATGGATTCATACAGTGATACTGGTTTCTGGATGTACATTGTTACACAATCAATATGATTTTGTACAATTCACCCCGCTAAGTGATGTTACTGCTAAGGAGCTTCATCAGAGCCTATGATAAGGACCGAGTCAGCTCAAATGGATGATAATAATGGCTCAGACATTATGAAACAGATGCAACAGCGCAGCTCTAACTGGAAATGTTACCCAGAGAGAAGATTTCCCAGAGCAGGATGCCGTAGGACCACACGTCACTCTCAAAGGTGTAGACACAGTCGAAAATGCTCTCAGGAGACATCCACTTGACTGGCAGACGAGCCTGCAGGAGGGAGCGTTTTGAAACATGTCCCCTTGTTTTTTCCATGGTACAAATCTTTTAATGGGATGTTATAGAGTAATTCTGTTCATTTCTTTCTTTCATAGGTTATACTCGAATAAACTCTTCTAAGATCGTTAGTTGATTAATCGATTGGTGGCTATTTTCATAATCAATCAATCAGTACATTGTAATTTTTCAAGCAAAAATGCCAAACATTACATTAACGCCATATACTAGCATCTGAAGACTTGCTTCATTCTTGTCTGGTTTAAAACAAATTATCTTTAGCTTTTGGAGTGTTGACTGGACAAAACAAACAATTTGAAAGGAAGGAAGGAAGAGAGGAAGAGAGGGAGGGAGGGAGGGATAAGGCTCAGCGAGAAAAAATGACAGGCAGACTCACGTTGCCTCGGAGCACGTAGTTGGCATCGGTAGTGATGTCTCGTGCCAACCCAAAGTCACAGATCTTTGCCACCCTGCCGTGAGTCAGCAGAATGTTTCTGGCTGCGAGATCCCTGTGGACACACTACACACACACACACAGACACACAGACACACACACACACACACACACACACACACACACACACACACAAACACACAAATGAGTAGTGAGTGGGATCGAAATAAACTTACATCCTCACAGACACAAAAGGCAAATTGACAGTGTTTTAAACAATACATACATATATTTGTCAAATAAAAATACAATTAAATCAATGAAACTATATAAAAACATATATCAAAGAATAATAGTTTTAGTAATGTTTCAGGGCAATTACAGTCGAGACAATAATGCAGAAACAGTGCCTAATTTAATAAAAGCAACAAAAGTGCAGCAAGAGAAACTGAATCAGGAAAACAAGATGCTTTTATATTCACATTTCAAAGTGTCTGAATGGAGCTTATTAACGATTGTGCGATTGTGGTTCCTTGTGTGTGCAGCACATAATCTAATGTAAATGCTGCTTCACTATGTTTACATCTGCTTGTCCGGGCACTATTGTAGCTGACAGCAATTCACACAGCATGTAGGCCCTAGGCCACAACAGGATTTATAAACTAGCAGCAGCACTTAGATCTGTTCTGTAACGACTTAATTAAATAAGCCGACGGTCTGTAAATGCCTCACGTTCTTGGAAGTAATGTACTCCATTCCTTTGGCCACTTGGTAGGAAAAGCTGAGGAGATCTTCGCCGTCCAGAGACAGCTCCTCGATGTCCACTAGATGAAGATTACATCGTTAGACGTCTATAGGTGAGACACTCAGTGTGTTTTTTTAAATGTATGATTAGAAAATGTAGAGTGAGGAGACTTCCTACCTGACTGGGAAGACCTTTCTTTCTCAGAGGGACGCATGGGCATGTATCCCATATCAGTCACCTCTCCGCTGCACACACACACACACACACACACACACACACACACACACACACACACACACACACACACACACACACACACACACACACACACACACACACACACACACACACATTAATTAAAGCATTAAATGTTGACTCAGTAACCATTTTGGCAATTGCAATCACAGTTTTAATACCCGCACACACACACCTTGTTGTAGGCTCCGTTTGGTTCGAGACGTTGCGATAGTAACCATTACCGACTTGGGAGTTAAGAAAAGACTCTCTTTTTCTGCGCAGGAAGTTGAGGAGGTCGCCATAGCAACAGTACTCTGTGATCACCAAAATTGGGCCTGGCAGAGATAAAAAAGAAACCTCAACTCACTGAATTTGAAACCATATGACAGCTTATAACAATGAAAAGAGAAACTCTAAGCTCCAATAATGAGCCAAAAGAAGATGGTTGATACTGTAGGACTGTTTCAAGGCAGGGCATGTGTCGTGCATTCAGACTGGTTCGAACTAAATGTGTTTAAAAGCCGATATCAATATTTTTGTGTTAAAACATATTGAGCAAATTTGTGTGAATATGTTAGAATTGGGTTTATCATGACTAAGTGTCTAGCGTTTCCTTCCTAATAACATACTCATGCATACTTGTGTGAATCCAATCCAAATGCTGCAATATGATCAATGTTGAGGTCTAGACAGGTATATAATATTGATCCACTGCATCGTAAATTTGTCAAACTGCATCACGTTGTTACATCGGAGCCTCGTGCTTACTGTCCAATATCACATTTTTTAATAGGAGGTCGGTATTGGCTGGGCAGAGCAGCAAGTCAGCACATCAGTCTGAAAGAATACCTATTGTTATAAAACAAAACATATTTAATGCATAAATAATAAATAAACATGCAAATTTAAGAGGCTTATAGTGTCTGCACCATAGACTGTATAAAACAGGTTCTCACCGGACCAAATTCAGCCCAAAATATCTCACATGTACATTTCCTAAGAGTGAACTAAGTGTGGTGAAGCTGCTCCTCTCACCTCCGACAGTGCAGGCCCCCAGCAGGTTAACGATGTTCACATGGTTTCCAAGGTAACTGAGCACCTTCAGCTCTGACATCAGCGCCTCCTTCTCCGTAGCATGGGCATTGGCTGTGATGACATCATGACGCCATTTATAAACTCTTACATGTCTCATATGTTGCTCCCTATTTATTACATAATGCACTATATTTGTAGTCAACCGTTTTATTTAAAGTGTCCAAGTAATACAATATATATGTATATATATATATATATATATATATATATATATATATATATATATATATATATACATATATATAAATGTTTACCATCTAGCAAATAATAAATGTTCAAGTTTTTCATAATGATGCTAGTATTAAAAAAACAAACACGGAAATCATGTTAATACAAAGCACTAACCTATAATCGCTTTTGAAATATTGTTATTAGTTATATAAAAAAATGAAACTTTAAACTCAATTAATGAATTATTATTTATATCTTTACGACAAAAAGCTCTGTCTTGCATTATCTTTTCTTGATGAGCACTGACCACACTCTATTTTGGAGAATTATCTGTAAATAAAAACCGAAAAATGCAGAAGTCAGACATCATAAGCTGCGTACAGTCCCCATAGGACAGAGCAGCGTGTATATTGTCTGAGAAAAAAAGTTTTACTTCAATCAAAAAAACAAGGAAGCACTCGGTATTCATTTTGAGACAAGGGGTGGACATTTCTTTTGTTCTTTTGTTTTGTGTATTATTGTTAACAGCCACAGAGAAAGAGCAGAAAAACACACACACAAACACACACACACACTTACGTTTGAGCATCTTAACAGCGACTGTTGTCACAGTATCTGCAGAGCAGAGTCCATATGCTGTGGCCCTCACTACCTTTCCAAAAGCCCCAGAGCCCAGAGTTTTACCTGTGGGAACACACACACACACACACACACACACACACACACACACACACACACACACACACACACACACACACAGAAACATTCAGCGTTTTACAATTAACTTAAGATCCCCACCAGGCTTGATTTAAGACATTTAAAAATACTCTGCTTTGAAAAACATCTGTTTAACTTCAACTAGCATCCACTTCTTCAACAGATTAATGTGAAAACAACTTATAGTGTCAAACTCTGCACATACATCATCTAAATGAGGTAACAATAAGAAAAACTAAACACAATAATCACCACACTTGCATGCCTGCATATGTTTCTTACAAATGTATAATAGCTATGTGTGTAGTGTGCCATGTGCTATCATACCGAAGCGTAGTTTCTGTCGAGGAAACTCCCATTTGGAGTCATACGGCAGCTGGGTGGGGTCAATATATATGTAGTTGTTGCCATGGATACTCTCAATGACCTTCCATTGGATTTGGAACTTTGGTTTCTGTTAAAGTTCGGAGAGAGAAAGAGATTATAGTCCATTTTATGTTGCTCGATGCACTTTAGTTGTCAGCCAGTCAAGACTGATGATCCCACTGTTAATTAATTTCTCAAGGAGTCTGACTCATCTGAGTGCAATAAGAGCAGCATGCACATTAATGGCTTCACCAGATTGTCAAAAAAAGACTTTAACTGCAGCATGTCTGATTCATTTCAAATTAATTAGGACACATTCATATTGATTAAAAAGACGCTTTATCGGTTAAATATCGTTACCATGTGCAGCAAAAAAAACTAGTCTGATCTCATAAAGATGCTTCTAACTTTAACATACACTAATCAAGATGGAGGCATGAGTCACTAGAAACTATTGCAGCCATTTATTTTTCTGTGATGCAAACTGCATATCAATGGTGGTAGTTGAACTTGATCTCACGTTGAAGTCTGATCATTTTTAAACGGGGTTTGAATAAGATTGATGGTGAGAGATACGTATATGACCCTACTCCTACTCAGATAATATGCTAGTTCTACATTGCAGTAATGGCATTATAATGTATGATTTGTTTCCGGTTTTACCTGCATGTATTTATAGAGCAGCACCACTAGAATGAGGCTGAGGAAGACACCAGTGGCCACCATACCAGTCAGAAGAGGGGTGAAGAGTTTATGGGGGACAATGCGTTCTGAGAGGAAACAGAAACTACACTGAAAAATGCGTTTTACCAGCAGTTCAGGTTCAGTTTATACACAAAACAGTTAAAACATAAGTACAATCAAATCTGAGATAAACCCTTTATTTATTTATTCTATACATGTTCATCCCGGTTGAAATTCACTCTGTGAATCAGTGGGGTCTGGGGGGATATGAAGGGTGGGTGGGGGTCAAGGTGAGAGTGACGGAGATAGAAGATGGAGTAATGAATAAATGAAAAATTAGACACAGAAGCATGATTGAAAATGTAAGAAGAAATGCAGGGAAGGGATAGGGCTTTTTGTTAAATATATTAAATATTGTTTGTTGTTGTTTTTGACCAAAATTGAGAAATGTGGTCTCACTCAATGTGAAAATCCCTTGATTTATATGACATTTACAACTTTCTCAATATGATTAACTGTATACATAAAGATTAAATCAAATAAAATAATCATCAATAATGTGAATATAATGACTAAGTAGGTAAAGGCAAATAATGCAACAACTAAAAACAGTGTAATGCTGCCTTTAAAACCAAGAAAAGAAATGTGTCATTATAATATCCAAAAGATAAGATGATATCGAGTCTCATATCATGATATCCATATAAAATCCATATACTGCCCAGCCCTAGGAAGGGATACAATTTACATTTAGGAGTTAACTGTGTATGACTGTGGTGCCTCACTGAAAAATAAACAAAATAATTATCTAACATAAAATTAAAATAATACAACTACATATATATGACATAATGCAGATATGTGAAATGGATCACGCTTATAAACTATGGCACAGACACTAAGCTATATATGTTTGACAGCTGCTGCAGCAGTGGTGTTTGTTTGTGTGACAAGGATTAGTGAGGCACACCATATAATCCCAGCCTGCATAGTCAGCTAATCTCATTCAATCTGCATCAAGTAACACAACTGGGTTAATGGGTTTAGTATATATATATATTTATATATATATATATATATATATATATATATATATATATATATATATATATATATATATATATATATATATATATATATGTGTGTGTGTGTGTGTGTGTGTGTGTGTGTGTGTGTGTGTGTGTGTGTGTGTCGTACCACTGATGGAGAACAGTGTGTAGGCCTCCTGCCCCTCCTCCGTACTCGCCACACACTCCAGGGTGTGATAGTGTGCGTGCTCCTTGCTCACGTTCAGTCGGCTCACCACCTCGCTCTTACCGAAAGTAGACTCTGTCAACATGGTGACATCCGGAGTCTCCCATTGGGTGGCATTGGGCAGGTGTGAGCACCTGTTGAGGGGTTACAAAGTTGTTTACATTTCCCTCTCTTAGTTTTGAATCAGAGCAAGTTTTAGCACAAATGATAAAGTTATTTCAAACACAGTCATTCTCAGCTTCTGTGCTATTTATTTTGGCATTATATCAATTAATTGTTTAGCATATAGAATTTCAAAAATAAGACAAATGCCTATTTTAACAGAGCTCTAAAATGCTTTTATTGTTTTGACCAACAGTCAAAATCCAGCTGGCTTATTTGTCTTAATGCTAATGAGATTATGAGATGACATAAACCAATTTTTTCAGCTCCCATGAGCCTCTTTGCTCTTAAAGGAACTGCCAGATGAAACAACAGAAGGTGTTGGAGATTATTGTGAGTGAAATGGTCTGAAGTCACACTGCTGTTCGGTTACAGCCTTTAATATAAGCAGCATAAAAACCAAGGAGTCATAAGCTTTTAATTATATATCGATTGGTAAATTTAAATGCATCAAAAATAATTTCTATATCTTATTGTTTATATCACAAACTTTACATGGAACTGGATGAACTGATTATCAAATAGAAGGAATTAAAAATAAAGGATGTGAATGTGATGCAGTGATTTATCACAATAATTGCTTATTTTGACCCATTTGTAAAGACTGTCAGTAAATGATCACTTTCCTGTAACTTTACAACTCTTCTCCTCTGTTTCCTCTTGTTACTCTCACCAAATCGACTTTTAACATCTCATTTGTGAGTAAAAAACAGTCTCTGTGTCGCTGCTGGTGGAACAGCAAGATAAAAACATTGAAGATATCCAAGGTTCACGTCCAGCTCATGATAATTCTCTGTATCAGTTGTATTCTGATGTCATAAAGTAAAAAAAGCGGCACAAACGCTCTTTTGTTGAAAGAAGTGCAACATATTTTAGGCATACCTCGTGTGGGGCAGCTCACAGAAGTACCAGCTTATTTTAGGAACTGGGTAACCAGAGGCAATGCACCGCACCTGTCCATCAACAGGGCCTTCCTGGGAGATGATAACTGGCTTGCCTTGAAGATAAAGAGAAGGGCAGATCGATAGAAAAGAGACACAATTATTTACATTGAAAACATATAACATATAAATACTAAGGTACTTGAGTGCAACTGTGAGAGCCACTTACTGTTGACGTACACGTGGAACGGATGATCAACAGATGCGTCCTCATGGCTCGCTGAAAACGTATAGATCCCGCCCTCCGAGCCGAGGACCCTCACTAGTCTGAGCTCGCTTATGAGTCTGATAAAACAAACACAAGTTTCGAATTCTGCGTGTGTACATGCATGTGTACTTGCAGTGGAAGACATAATGTTAGCTCGCTGTACCTGTAATTGCGGCGGTGGATGGTGATAACGTGCTCTGTGGTGTTGAGGAGCTTCTTGCCGTTGTAGGACCAGGACAGGGAGCTTGGTGCAGGATAGGCATTGAATTCTACTCTGAGGCTCAGGCTCTCCCCCTCTTTAACATCAGCCTGGATTGGAGCTGGGCCTCCTAACATGGTGATGAATCCCTGATCTGGAGGGCATCAGAAATATACATGTTAAAGTCAAAGTCCACCTATAAACAGTTGTCTAGTGTTGGACAAAGATATCGCTATCGGCGATTGGCTGATTACATCACCGATTGCCATTTTACTTTGCTCATTTCAATTCAATTCAATACAACTTTATTAAACAAAGGCAAATTGATTTTGTTTTTGAATGGCCCAAAATATGTTTTGTAAAAAAAAATCTATATATATGTCTGTTAGCTACGTAAATATCTAATGTTGGAAAAAAATAAAACATAAATACATAAAGAATTAGGATATAGTAAGTGTATAGATGGTGACCCTCGATGAAAACTCTCACAAGACTCGCAGCTTGACAACCTATTCTAACCTTAACCATTCAAGGTCAATGCCTAACCTTAACCATCTCGCAAAAGGTTTGTGAATTCCATACACACAGTCACCATTTCTTATTGAACATCTTTGTCAACACTCACCTTGGACATCCAGCTGCAGCGCTGTGGCACTGGAGCCTCTCTCGTTGTGGGCGTGGCAGCGGTAAGTGCCCGAGTCTAATTGGTTGACATCTGTGATCAAGAGTAAGGTGGCACGTTGGTAACCGCGGGAACCGGACAGGATGTATGAGGTGTGGGATTCATCGGGATGCTGCAAAGCATCATGGGAAAAGGTAAGCGGTCCACTATCAACAGGTGCAACATCACACAGATCCAAAATGCCCTGCTTCAGTGAGCATACCATTTCCTCACTGTTGGGTTTGAATATTAATCTCAAACAGCAGATTTAACATTCAAAAAAAATATTATATTATTATAGTTACTATGATCTAAAAAAATGTATGTAAAGAAATCACAATATTTCACATTTCATATATCATTTAACTGTTCAATTATATTTTATGTAAAATTATTAACATATTTGGTGTAAGAAATATCAGAATCAGTGTCACAAAACCCGAAATGTAAACTCCATTTTGTGTCATTAAACTTCCCACATTTCTATAAATATTATTAAGGGTATGACCTCAGTCCTCTGCGGTAGCTACAGCCCTGATAAAAATGTAAATATATGGCTGTTTATTGAATTGGTAGGGGAAAATGTCCTTTAAAGAAAGCCAGTCAGCCAGATAAGAAGACTGAAACTTTCACACCCTGACAGTCAGTCACCCGGATATAAACACCGAGGAGAAGCCAGTCAATCCCTTCATCAATCTCACCGCTGTTGAAGGGAAATCCCACTTGACATTGAAGTCCGGGTTGACGTTGGTGGAGCTACAGGTGATCTCAAACTGCTCTCCTTTTCTCAGGATAACCGTGTTTTTCTGGGACAGCGTGATCACTGGAGGCACCCTCGGCACTGCATGGAGAGATGCAAAAGCGGCATTCTCATGACTGATATATAACTGATTAGCTCATTTACACTAACTATTGGTTTCCTGTCTGAAATTATTCTATCTGTATTCTATCATAAAAGTTCAGCTCAGGCAGGCAATGCTTTAGCGGACAAACACACATGAATGACAATGCACACAAGTACAGTATTTGCATATGCCATTTCCTTGTGCGCACATAACTGCCCGCAGACTTAAATTCAGTGGCTGTGTTTGACAAGGACTGCGGTAGTTCTATTTACCCCAAACACAGCCTTCATGGACTGTTACAAAGCTTTGTTCAGTGTGGGACTATAATCCCTCTGCTCCTCCCTCCCTCACGTCTCTCTTCTGACTCACAGAAGGACACTACGTCCCGGCCCCTCCCAGCTTGTCTCTGTTTAGATTTCTTTCCACTGCAGACTAGACTAAAAATGCTGATGCAGTACAAGGACAAAAAGAAACATAATCAGCTTCACTGACGTGAAATGCTTCTGGTACATTTCCTATCAATATAGCTCAGAAGAAAAAATATGAGCTAAACCTCATGCCAAAACACATCTGCAATGTGGATCGTTGATGTGACTACCTCTGATTTGTAGCCATGCTAGTGGCTCTGCTTGTCTGTTGGGCCACCATAATGTCTCAACCAAACACCTGAAGAACTAATACACCAATACAACCAATACAAACCAATACAGCAAAGCAACTTCCTTGCATATGAAAACCTTCTTGGCAATAAGCCGGATTCTTGGTCTTGTTTACGTATGTGTTGATATCATTTGTCCATGTAAGGTTCTGGATACTTTTCTCTACTAAAGACTTTATTGTCCCCCAAGGGGAAATTCTTTTTCCACAGCACTGTAAACATCAGACAGCAAACAGTAACAACATTCAATGACGGGTAGTGACTTTAAATGTGTTTACTTCACTGTTTACTTTGACACAAGTATTGGGACATTTGCATTAAGGCAAATGCAAACAATGTGGCTTTACCTTGCATTGCGATAACTACTGGGAGGCTACAAGAGGGGTAACTTAATTATCCCTTTTACAAGCTAGTGACTTTTCCTCTGACTTTATTAATATGCCCTCAAATACTTTCTGGAAAGATTACAGGAGCTTCTCCCTTACGTCTTTCCTGTCAACAGCTGCACATACAACTATTTTACAAGCTATACCACACGGAGAACCATTAAACACTGGTATGAAACCATTTCAACAACATGAATTGTAGTTTTTGGAAACAAGAATATGTCTCACTTACCAAGTCGTACATCCACAGTATATTGGCTCGACGAAACTTTGACTCCAGTAAGCTGCCCCACACATACGAAACAGCCCTCGTATTCCTTTCTCACATTGTTGATGATGACGCCTCGCTGAAAGTTGCTGTGGTAAGTCATACCAGAGGGCAAAGGTTGTCCTTTGCAGGTCTCCAAGGCCAGGAGGGTGACCCTGGGGTCGGTCACAAGACAGGGGATGGTGCAGTTCTCACCTGCGCGCACCAGGATGTTGTTCACCATGGTGCGCTGGAAAGAATTCTGGGGGTCTGAGGAGATAAAAGGGAGAATTGGATGAATCAATGTTTGTAGAGGGACACAGGATCACTTGCCTCTCCCCCCACCTCGAACACCCACCTTTCACATATACATAGATGGAGCTGTGTTCCAGTGTGCTGTTGTTGATGCACACATAACGACCCATGTGGTAGGCCTGTGCTGCCGACACCTTGACATAAACCACTCCGCCCTCCTCCACCTCTCCCTCCAGCCTGCGAGCCCGCTCCCTCTGCCACCTCAACCTGGATGGGGCACCAGATGTCGTAGCATTGTCATGGCAACGCAGCTCAAGCTTTCCCCTCTTGGGAACTACAATGTGAGGCCCGCCGGGGGAGATGACTGGCTGGCACCAGACTGAAACAGAGGACATATAATATGGTTGACACATGGTGGACCTAGAGTAAAGATCCAGCACAAAACACTGCTGCTTTCAGGAACACTGATGTTGATGAATTACTAGCTCTGGGAAGAATTGCAAGAAAGCCGAAGCGGACGAAGTACTCAGATCTTTTACTTTGTTAAGAGTAGTAATACAACAGTGTAAAAAATACAAGTAAAAGCGTCATCAAAATGTATGGGGAAAACCTACAAAAGGAAAAATACTCATTCTGCTCAATGACCATTTCAGAATAATATAAGTTAATTATAATTATTGATGCTGATTAATGTGTTCATCACATTAATGTTGCAGCTGATGAATGAGGAGCATATATTTTTTAACTCTATATACTGCAGGGTAGCTTGTAAATTTTACCAAGCGATCAATAACATTTGATCTTAATCTATAATATACATGATAAATGATTTGTTGATTATATTTAGATTTTTAATCTGAATCTGTAAAGAAACTAAAGCTGTCAAATAACTCTAGGGGAGTAAAAACTACAACGTTTGCATTTGAATTGTGGAGTAAAAGTTTAAAGTAGCAGGAAATGGGAATACTCAAGTAAAGTACTAATGGCTCAAAATTGTAATTAAGTAAAGTACTTAAGTAAAGTACTTATTTACTATTCACCACTGCAAGAAAGAGATAGAAATCAATGAAAAGAACAAAAACAGGGCAGAGCAACTTCAGATGACTTTTATTACTGATTATTTTGTTGATTAATCCATTAATTAGGGACACCACACTTTCTTAAAACCAAAGATGTTCATAATGTGATGGTTAAATGTGATGTTATGATTGGCACAGAGCCCCTTAAGACAGAGTGCTATCAAACCACCATAGCTCAATTGAACAATCAATAATTATGGGCTGTCTACCCCCTGAGTAATCATGCATTAAGGTCCTTAAATCCACTCCCTTAAAATTAGTAAACCAAACTAACATTTTATTCTCAGTTTAACCCCATCAGCCAACCCCCTTCAACGTTTCTTTCCTTCCTTTCTTTTTTTGCAGATTTCCACATGATAAGCGCCATTTCAGGATTTTCATGTGACTGTTGTGTCTTCAGGCCATGCAGCAGGGCTGAGAGAGCAAGAAGCAGAAGCATGTGAATGCAAACAGGCTCTCCTTCAAAAGAAATATCAATATATGTGTTTTTGCAGGCTGTAAGTGCATGTAGATGTCTGTAAGAATCGGTGCTCTGTAGTTGGTCTTCGAGTAAGCAAAGGTCTCAAAGAAAACTTGAGGCTGCATCATCACAGCAGCCAGAGCGGTTAAATGTAAAGGTGCTGCTGGGTGTGGTTTTTATTAAAAGAGTCATACACACACATACACACACACATCTGTTGCCTGCCAGGAAAGGCAGCCCAAAGACAATTCTTACGTACTTTGTTACACGGTATTATGCAAATGATATGATATGATCTGTAGACATGAGCTGATCACATTGCAACGTTAAACGGCTCTTGCTTCCCCAAGGCATTTGACATTTGCACGCGCAACGGTACATGCTTCTCTCGGCTGTTCACACCTGAATTAGTCTAATTAAGGGCGAAGAACCTTAAATAGTGACACTAAAATAACGTCGGGCAATCATCTGGAGAGAGAACAACACTTCACTTGATCTGAAAAGATACAGACTCTAATACAAATGGGAGAAAAAATATGGACATATAGATTTTGTAATAATACGCATAAAGTAGGTTACAATACGATCGTTATAAACTCTTCACTAAAGGCATAACCTACTCTCATGTCCCTTGGAATATGATGGCATTATAATCATTTATGATGTCTTGGCGAAGAGAAGAAATTAGATAACTATTAAGTAATTATTGAGAAAACACCATGAATCACTATAAAGCAATATTTAAGCAACATGTCAATGGTGTTCTTACCTGTTAGTGGCAGCAAAACAAAATGTGAGGCAAAAACAACCCAGTGGCATCTCATGATTAGGCGGGGTTGAAGCCTTTTACTCTACTCCATGCGTTTCAAGTGCAGGAATAACCATCCTGTGCTTAAAACAAACAAACCAGATCACATCCACCGTAACAACACAGAGCATGTCCCTCCACAGTACTGGGCGCACTAACACAATAATGACCCTGTAGGCTGAGACTCCCCCTGATGGATCTCACTGGAGCTTAAAGACACAGCGCCTCTCCTCCCTTCTCTGGATCCCTGCCACTCCTTTCTGTCCCGCATTGGCTGGATACCGGCCAAGGTGATGAGTCGGTTATTACCGGGAAAAGAACATACGGCTCTGTCAACGCTATCTTCCTCGTTTCTTACACAGTCATTGCGAAAAAATGTCAAGTAATGAAATATCTGAAATACAAATAAATATTTTCAATAAGATGACTGTAAATGTTTGTCTCAGACAGTATTAAAGTATCATTATGGTGACAGCCTGTTCTCACACTTCTTGGTCTGTTGTCATGATAGTTGTCACTTGGCAGGAGTTTCCCCGCAGAGACACATTCAGTTTATGATGCACTTCACAGTCTCACGTTTCCCAGCTGTAATCAGCATGATAGTAGTGGTTTCACCCAGATTTAATCAACTTTATGTTCCACTAGGAGTCAATTAAGACACATAATGTGTAAGGTGGTGTGCAGGAGCAGACATTTACAGGCCCCTACACTACCTACACCCCAACAATAGGACTTATTATATTAAATGTGTGGTATTGGTCATAACCAAGACTTCAGCCTTTTCAATAGGCCTACAAGATTTGTCCAGTGTAATAAGCTACTTATGGAACGTAAAAATTAAATTAATCAAAATGAAACAAGTTCATCAATATAACTCACTTTATTCATTAAATGTTTTTGCTTTCATAACCCCTCAAACTGCCATTCAAAAAAAAATAGCTCTTCACAAATGTATTATTTGCCATAACCTCCATATATAGGAACCCCCACATTTGTTTTGATCTTAAATGTGTTCCATGTTTGCAAGACTAAACATTATGTCAACTGAAAAAGAACGAGAAATCCAAGAAATCCTGCAAACTGTCCCCACTTGTACTCTCTTTATTTGGTCACTTTGGTCACACTGGATTCCATATTCTAGGAGGCCCCCCAGGCAAAAAGGCTTTTACCATTTCATTGTTAAATTGTGCATTACTGGTGCATATTACCAACCACATTTGTAGTTAATTAAAGAAATTGCCATACAAACAACCCACACACGTCTTTGGGGGTCCCCAAGGTGCCTGGATGGATCTCTAAATCCTTCTTTTTCATAATCCTAAAAAGCCCCCCTTAAAGACCCGATGAAGATAGACTATTGGACTGTAACACAATTCAAAACTCATAGTAATAGAATGACATGCATTCATTATATTTATGTGCAAAAAACTAATTTCAGAAAAACACATTAAAGTCATTTTCAGAGCCTCCTGGTGGCCACTTCATTTCCTTTATTCCTTATGGCCGACATATTTAAGTGTTTGCATAGGTTTGAATTTTGTGTGTGATTTTATCTTTTGGTCTGTGTGTGTGTGTGTGTGTGTGTGTGTGTGTGTGTGTGTGTGTGTGTGTGTGTGTGTGTGTGTGTGTGTGTGTGTGTGTGTGTGTGTGTGTGTGTGTGTGTGTGTGTCCTGTTGCTTTAGGAAAAGAGAGGACACTGGCACCGTTGTGTGTTTTTTTCTTTTCTTACACACATGATTAATCTCTAACCTCACTGCATCGCCCCATGGCTAATTACGCCTTTCTCAGCACATGATGGCAGGATGAGGTTAAACAAACTAGAACAGTAGCAGAACATCACTTTAATTAAATTTTTTACAGCATTAGTTTGTCTTTACACTAGAATGATCTGGAGTAGTATTGGTTTCAGTCTGTATATCACAATAAATAAAACTGTGAGGGAATCTAACTTCTGCAAAACAGACACCCATTCAGACTCAGCTTCAGGACTTTTGGACAGTGTTTCTTCCTGATGTCTATACAAAGAGGACCAACTGCTCGCTTTTTAATAAAGATAAGTGGAAACCAAAGTCCAGTTTGATCCTGTCCTTGGGTCATTGTAATATAGCACCATGTTTCCAGGGAAGTCTTTGCCAAATAGACATATTTGTGGTGGTTGTTTGAAACTGGGTTTATAACTAAATAATTTGAGACATGCAAACTTTGGGGATGTTGTGAGGATGGTAGCGGGAGGAGAGGAGGGTTGTGATTGAGAAGCCTGGGGTGAGAGAGGGCGCAGCCCAACCATGTGCTTGACAAAGAGGTATTTGCAGACAGTGTTGCCTCAAAAGGGCATTTCACTTTGCACCACAAAAACCTTTAGTTGTTTCTCACCCTAAATCAGGTCACACAACTGATTTGAAGGCTCATAAGAACATGCAGCCTGAGAACTTAACTCAAATATTTATCATAGGCTACTGGTCTTGGCCTCAGTAAAATTAACATTTGTGACTATAGTAGGCCTACGTATAAGTGTGTTTGACTGTAGGTGTGTGTGGACCCCCGGAAGAGCCAATGTTTATGCTAGTACTAATGGGGACTCTTATTATTAAATAAATAAATGTGAGTGTTGAATATAAGGCTACAGCGGTTAGCGTAGCTTAGCACAAAGACTGGAAACAGGGGTAACAGCGAGCAATGCAACCTGAATTGTGCTGTTTGTGTACAAATGAAACAAACAAGATATAAAGTGTTAATTATTAAACTTCAGAGGTGCTGGTTGCTGAATTTAGTTACTTTTGGACAGAACCCAGCTGCTTCTCCCTGTTTTCAGTCTTTGTGCTAAGCTAAACTAGCTAGCTGCAATCTTCAAAGTGAACAAACCCATTCCCAAACAATGTTAAACTTTTGCTTGAATGACTGATTAACTTCACCAACAGACGTTCTGTTCAGTGTTCTGCATGCAAACAAAGGAACCTGCACTTCAAGGTGTCAAAGTGCAATCCACCTGTTCACCAGCCGGTCCAGCTGCCAACACGCACTATAAAGATGTCGCTGTGTTTGTTTGTGTGAGCGTGCGTCCATCAGGATCATCCATATGTCCACTGAGTTCACATGTCATTTGAGCAGTTTATATGCCTTTCCCTATTGCATTATTCATCATGGAGGTGAGCGTCTATAGCTGATCTGGGCTGACTCACTATGACTGTGTGTGTGTGTGTGTGTGTGTGTGTGTGTGTGTGTGTGTGTGTGTGTGTGTGTGTGTTTGTGTGGATCCATAGCAATGACTCACTCAGTGCTATTAGACAGATGAGGACAGCGGTCTTATGGAGGTCGACGGAGGTTTTATACAAGAAAAATAGCCACTTAGATTAGATTACGTAATGAAAAACATTCTCTCTCTCTCTCTCTCTCGCTCTCTCTCTCTGTCTCTCTGTCTCTCTCTATTTCATCTTCCCCTTTCTCCCCCCTTTCTATCTACGTTCTCCTTTTTAGTGACTCACACACACACATACTAACTCAATCACCCTACAAATGGATTTTCGCACCCTGAGGCAGGCATGTACGCACACCTTTCTTCTTTGGCTGTTTCAACAAAACGCACTAACACATTTTAACTCAAAGAACACCTCATCATTTATCCTTTCAATGATTGGCCTGAAGCTCAGCCTAACCTTTTTTCCCCTGATGCAATCCAACACTTTTCTCTGTCTGCTGACTGGACATTATAAACCTGATATCTGTGTCCATTTGTCTCCCCTCTCCTTTAATACAGTCAGTGCAGGTTTTTTTTTTTACCCACTGTGTGGTTGTTGAGTGTCCATCCATGGTTCAACTGTGGTGTTTCACATATCAATTAAGACCCATTGAACAGATCGGACTAAGAGGTGGGTAAAAACAAATAAGAACCTTTCCTCTTAGAACCAAGGTAAGGTCTTGGATTCTCTTTGATGTAATTTACTTCAATTGAATTCAGTGATCTTAAAAGGAAAAGTAATATGCTGTTATGTTCTCTGTTAGAGTTGGATGGAAGATTGATACCAGTGTCATATTTGTTTATTTTTGTAATCTGTACAAAAACCAAACTGATATTGATTGTTTTGGTGGGCCTTTCTTTCAGGTGGCTAAAATACATTTTGCTGCTGCCCCTCGTCTACAGCAGTACATCGCTTTGCCTCCATGCTCCTGTTTGCTTTTCCTGTAGGTAATACACTGACTATGGATAAGTACCTCATACAACCCCACTTCGAAAAATCAGAAATATCCCTTAAACCCAAACCATGATCTTTTCTTAAAGTAGTTTTGTTGCAGAAAGCCCTGAAGGCTAACCTCTCCTATGTGCGGATAGGTCCAGGGTTGAATTTCTTTTCCAGCAGACCCCGGGAGACTGGAATCAGTCTTCTCATGTAAATCTCTGCAAGAAGCAAATAATTCTATGTTAGCTAAGTAAATTGTTGTTTTGCAGAAACAACAGAACAATATCAATTATTTATAATCTCAAATCTTAATTGCACATTAGTAGAAAAAATACACTTTCTGTAATCACATTTGTAACTATTATCTCATATTGTAAAGGCTTGAAACAAACATGCATTTATTTTTTTATATATATATTTTTTTTTTACAACAGATGGATCTTTGTGTTGCAAAACAAAAGAGTAGAAACTGCCGTATTAAGCTGTCATGTATTGCATCACACTGTTGAGATGTTAGATCCAAAGAGATGATGTGGATTGAAAATGTGCCAAGGCACATATCTGAGTAAGCTAATATCTGCGTGTGTAATTACTGATAGCCCAATGATCGCCCTCTGCCTGGATAAACCTGATTAGCATCGACTAGGCTGTAAAATGCCCTAATCCACCGTAAGGAGAGAGGGATGAACGCAGGGAGGGAGGGAGGGAGGGAGTGCGCAGCCAGAGAGAGACGGGATGATACAAAGGGTGAAGGGGAAAGGAATGAGAAAGGGGAAATAAAGGCAAACATGGTGCAAAAGAATGGTGAGCAGAGGTATTAAAGACAGGGTGGAGTAAGAGAGAAGGGAAGAAAAGGTCATGGAACAAAACAATTAACAGAGACAGCAAACTACGTCAGAGAAGGACACAGCTTGAGGGAAAACCAGAGGAACAACACATGAAACTATGTAGGCCTCCCCTTTTGATTGAATTCAACTCTTTTCTTGGATGGTTCTCACCATTACCATTACATGAAATGGTTGTACGGGACTGTTGGGAGTGTCTGCTGTGTTACTGCCAGTTAATTAGATACACCTATGGCTAAAACTCATACAGTCTAAAAGTCCAGTAATAAATCTTAACTCCAAGAAGGTTGTAATGTTAAGTTTTTGAAGATCTTTTAACTGCATTGCACTATACAGAGAAGTGTTTCTGGTGTGGACACAATAATAGAAACACCTGTCAGTGTCACCTGTCAACTGAGTTTTATATCCAATCTTTTCATATACTTTTCATTTATTTAAAAATGTGCAAAAGTATTGTTTTCTTTTATTACAGTATACTTTGTGGTGGTGTGGTTGTAGAGTCGTATGGTATAGTGCTGGTAGAGTCAACTTTTCACAAGATAACTAAATAATTAATTTTTCAGATAATCCAATGGGCTTTTAATGGTTTGTATTATTTAAGATTTATGAACTTTTCTGAACCCATAAAGGTACTCTTAGTCTTAGTGTAGTATAGTTTGTTTTGGGAATTACTGACAGCTGATCCAATCAAGCAAATTGAAATTTGAATACACAGTATGGAAGAGGGAAAGTGGGATTATGAAAAAGTATGAAATTAAGGAAAAAAGACAGAGAGGAGTAAGAAGATGTCGGGGGAGACAGAGTGTCTGAAATAAATGCAATTTCCATTATTAGTTTAACTGAGAGACCATGGGCATTCCCCCGTCTCTACCGTCTCCCTGTGTGTGTGTGTGTGTGTGTGTGTGTGTGTGTGTGTGTGTGTGTGTGTGTGTGTGTGTGTGTGTGTGTTCATGTGTTTTTAAGTCTGTGTTTAAATGTGCTGTGAACGTACGGAGATCCATACAAAAGCTCATGATGTGAGACAGTAGATACCTTTGTTATGAACCCCATGTGTAGTTCTCACATGGAGGGAAAATAAATCAATGTACTTACAAATATAAAAATACCACTGTGTTCGCGTCTATATCCATGAGTATGTGTGTGTTTGTTTATTGATTGTATTTCAGAATCAGATACATGTGAATGTTGTCCTCGCCTCTGTATAATCACCACCGTAAAGAAGTGATAAAAGCTAAAATGATGGAGAAAAGAGAGAGAGTGGGAGAATCCACAGATTTCCTTGTCGTTTACTGAGAAAGCTAAAGTGGCTTCCACTTAACTGGTCAAAGGCAATAAATGCATTAACAATCCTCTTTGCATTAACGGGGCCAACTTCTTGTCCAAACAGAACCACAACCGCAATCAGTTTGCTGATGATGAGCTTGCAGCTGCTGCTTGAGTTCATAAATGTATAAAACGATGCAGTACGACTCTGTGAGTGAAAATAAAACATACATTTAACCTCAAGCAGGATGTGTAGAACGTGTGGGCTTTGTGCAAAAACTGGTGGAGAAAGTCAGTACATTTTCACAAAAAATAAAAATGAGAATCACTTATAAGGCATTAAATGGATTGGCTCCAAGACTTACTAAGCCTATACATGCAAAGGTGCACACAGAGGTCAGTAGAAACAGCTGCTCTTACTGTTCCTAAGTCTGGATTTACAACCAGAGGTGACACTTGCTGTCGTGAAAAGTACACAAGCCGCACTATTCTATTTTTTTTAAACAGAAGTTACTCTATTTGCATTATTCTTTGAATATCTCTTGGATTTTGACATTTTCATTTATTTTTTCATCTCATTCAATCTTGTTTTATTTGTCATTGTATAATCCTATTAGCGTCTGTCTCTGCTTAATTACTTTTTAAGTGTATTACAGTAGGAGACACAAAATAAAAAGCTATATTTTATGTTTTGAGGATGTTTTCTTTTTTCCAGACACACCCTACTTTAAATCTATAGAGCTATAGTTGTAGAGTTACAGTATATAGATTATTACACCTTGTTGCTGCTCAATAAATCCAACAACCACAGTCTTAATGCTGACCACTGGAGAAGGGCAGAGTGCCTCGTTCATTTCCTTGGCAGTCCAGCGATTAACCCTGAAACTTTTCACTCAACTGCACATCTCTAACTCTTTGTTATATTTAAAGTGACACTATCTTTGCTTTAACTTATCAACATGACGTAATTGTTAATTGCACAACGTAATGGAATAATGACACCATCAGTGTTTAGATTGGTTCCTTATAAGCCTCGCTTTCACTTTGCAATTCTGTCTACCACAGGGTACGACCTCCTGGGAAAGTTAAGGCTTGATTTACGGCATAAAGAAAGTAGGTCAACCATTGTGCAACCAAAACAGGAAGAGGATAGCACTTTCACAATATGTTATTTACTATCAGCAGTTCAGAAAGGCAAAACGTCATCAAAATCATACAAAATCCATACAGCTTAATACAGTCTTTTAACATTACTGGTGAACTAAGGATTTAAAAGCAGATAGTCGCTGTGGAGCAAATGACAACAACAGTGGAATATGTGCCTTTTTTAATTTGATACTTGACAGACAAGGACATAAAGCAGCTTTGTATTAAATTTGTAATTTGACTGAATAAGCTGTCAGCAGGCTTTGTAAAACCTGATCATTGTTATATGGGTTAAATTATCTAAAAAGCAACGCAGAAAAGTTTTTTTAAAAGAACAAAATTAATACAAATACACTGGTTCAGTTTTAGACAATTGTGTTGTTTTGTGTTTATAGGTTGGTGTACCCACCATCAAGGTTTAAAACATGTTTAACACTATTTATGATCACATCTATGGTGCTTTAAAAGGGCATTCATAGTGAATTATAATGCATTTATAATGCTTTATGATTGGACTCATAAACACACATAATGCTCTGATGCACTTTTATCAACAATCATAAAATATTATAGATGTGACTTATAATGAATTATATGTCGAAGTGTCTTGAATGCTCTTGATTAGTTATAATCAAAGGTTTACTGATGGGGCTTATAATACATTATGACTACTTATACTCACCTTTACACAACCTCAACAATCAACAGAAATAAAAACTGTCTTTGTTTGTTGCTTTTATTGCTAGTTTTATTTTTAAATATATTTTTTCTCTCTTGGTTTTTTTTGTATCGGTACCTCTATTATTTACTGTTTGTGTACGATTGTGTTGCAGCATTGATTGAACTCTATCCTTTATCTTTGTATTCTAATTCCCTGTCTTGTTTTGTACATGTTCCTTGTGCTAATAATAATATAGAAAAAATAAAGATTCATAGTATACTAGTATCTATGCCGCATCATAAGTGATTGTAACGTAAAACGCCTAAATGCAGAGAACCACATGTAAAAGCTGAACCTCGGTGAAGCGTGACGCCTCTCAGCCGCTGGGGGCGCTGTGTTTTCGGCAGCGACACCTTCACCTAGCGGGTGGCCAACAACCTGTTCCGGGTTCAAACTTACTCGCAGACATTGGAGATGAATCTAATGAAGGCTTAATTTTTGTACATACCCGCGTTTCCCTCGCTGAAGGGATACATTGAGCGTATATTTGTGCATCGAGAAGCATTATTGAACATTGTCTTTGTGACGCTGCTGCTGTTTTAGCTCCGTGTTAGCTGAACATGTCTGCGGAGGAAGCGGATAAAACAACCACCACTGATGCCAGCGGTGGAGATGAGGAGGAGGAATGGCTGTATGGAGGTAAAAAAAACATACTTCATGCTGTCCACAAACACAACTTCCCTTGCCCAAAAGAGACACGAATCAGTGTGTGTGCTGCTTTGTTAATGAAATGCTAACAACACAGTCTGCTAGTATAAGAAGTTTAGAGAGCTAGCATGGAAGCTAAGCTAGCTGCGGCTGTTTGCTTTTCCCGGCCTTTTACATCCGTATGACTTGAGAGAAAAGTGATTTAAATGTGTCTCTTTCACATTATAAGGTACTATTCCACATTAATATGGTGGTTAATACCAATTTAGTCACTCTATGTTTGATGTCGTGCATAGGCTAAGCATGAGAAGCTAATGAATGGCCTCTAGAGCTAGTTATAGTTTAAATAACTTTTTGCATTTTTCATCTTTCAGATGAGTCTGAGAGCAAAGATGATGACGAGGAAGCCAAACTGAATGCTGCTGTCAGGTATTTAACATCTATGTTCATCCACACAAGCACTTGCATTTGTGTAAGTGATATAAACTCTGAAGACACCTGTTTACATCCAGAGGAGGAGGTGCTATCAACAGCAGCACAAAGAGAAACTATAAAAAAAGCATAAAAACACTAATTAGTATATACATCCATAGGTATGCATTCGTAGGTTTCAAAGATGGACTGTTGACTCAAAATCATATATAATCTCATTTGCATTGTTTGATGATGTTTACAATATTTGGTTGTTATGTGCTCTCTGTAATTTAAAGAAACTTTATGTTTAATTTTATCTACAGTGCACCTGCTGATGCTTCAACAGAGGATTCTGCTGAACACGCTACAGGGAATGGATTGGCCTCTGAGGTAGGTAGCGTGCAATCACACAGTCACAGTATGAGATGTGCTTACCTTCCAGTTTTCACAGACCTCTCACAGTTGTTTTCTGTCCCTCTGAGAAATGTTCATATCTCATGCTTTGTTCCCCCCCCCGGTCCCCCGTCTGTCAGGCGACAGGTGAAGGTGAAGGTGCAGGCGAGGATGTTGACAGTGACAGCGACAGTGATGATGACGATGATGATGTCCGCGTCACCATCGGAGACATTAAAACTGGAGCACCACAGTACACGTAGGTTTTAGTCGAATGTTTTTTCAGATTATTTAATTAATTTGCAAACTTAATGTTGTCAAAACTTTATTTATTTTTTATAGGTGACAATAAAATATAAATTAAAGAAGCTTTATACATACTGTAGAATTCTAGATTTGATTAAAAATATATACATTTAATGAGAATTGTACAAAATAATGAATGTGAAAGAGGTAGGTGTGATAAGCTAAGGCTTCAGTCGACACCTTTTTGTTTACTATACACTGTTTCTCATTACTCCAAACCTTTTTTTTAAATATGTGGATTTGAGTTGTATACGACTGATATAAATAACTATTTAAATAAATCTATAATTTCTAAATAGTTTTAAGAAATGATAGTAGTTAGCTACTTTATAAGCTTGCTGGTACTTTGACATGAAGCAAAACAAGCTTGTCTGGCCTACAAAACACTGAGCATGCTAAAGCATTGTAGTGCAACATATAAACGTAACTGAAACTGGCATTGACCATATCATTGTACACTATCGGCTGATCAGAAGTTAATTCACCACAGTATTTACTGTTCCTATTTTTTACTTGTATATGGTATTATATATGTACAAACCCCAATTCCAATGAAGTTGGGACGTTGTGTAAAACGTAAATAAAAACAGAATACAATGATTTGCAAATCCTTTTCGACCTATATTGAATTGAATACACTACAAAGACGATATTTAATGTTCAAACTGATAAACTTTATGTTTTTTTTTGCAAATATTCACTCATTTTGAATTTGATGCCTGCAACACGTGCCAAAAAAGCTGGGACAGAAGCATGTCTACCACTGTGTTACATCACCTTTCCTTTTAACAACACTCAATAAGCGTTTGGGAGCTGAGGACACTGTTGAAGCTTTGTAGATGGAATTATTTCCCATTCTTGCTTGATGTATGACTTGATGACTTTTACACAACGTCCCAACTGGGGTTTGTATATGGTGGAAATGGCAGTTAATTAAGAATAGACCTCGTGATATAAATAACAGGGTTTAATTTCTTTCCCTTCCAGAACTTATGGAGCTCCACCTGTCAATCTCAACATAAAGACGGCAGGCTCCCGACCTTATGGACAAGGTATCGCCCTATGTTCTTGACCCAGTTTCTGTTTTGACCTTTAAAAAAAACAACAGCTTTTTATTTTATGTTCTTTTCAAAACACAGATAACATAGATATTATAAACAGAGAGTAGTAAAACGTTTGAACAAAATGTACGAGTCCGGTTAACATGTTATGTTATGTTTATTTTCCTCAGCCTCCAAGATGAAGGGAGTGGATCTGGATGGTCCTGGAAACATTAACGGGGTTCCTGTGCTGGAAGCGGACATGGAGTCCTTTGAAGAGAAACCCTGGAGGAAGCCAGGTCTGTGTGTGTGTCTGTGTGTGTGTATGTGTGCACCGCAGTTATGTGCATTTTCAGAATATTTGTTCTCATTGACAATGATTTGCATACTGGACTCTATTATGGAATTCAAACTACTAAATGAGCTTATTCACTAGCTGCAACAAATGCATCTTATGTTCTACAGATTTTAACTCATTGCAGAACTATTCTGTCAACTATTGATGTTTTATTGCTCCTCAAGGTGACCTTGAGTACCATTAAAAGACACCGTTAAAATGTAATATTATTGTTATTGTTATTATTATTATTATACGGCATGCCAAGCATTTAACAAGTTTTGTGTGTGTGTGTGTGTGTGTGTGTGTGTGTGTGTGTGTGTGTGTGTGTGTGTGTGTGTGTGTGTGTGTGTGTGTGTGTGTGTTTGTGTGTGTAGGAGCGGATCTGTCAGACTATTTTAACTACGGCTTCAATGAAGACACATGGAAGGCTTACTGTGAAAAACAGAAGAGACTGCGCATGGGCCTGGAGGCCTCTACTGTCGGCTCGGTGACGAGCAAGATCACTGTGAGAGACTAGTGTTTACTCTGGCCTTACACCCTGTACAACACACCTTTCTGTTTTCTTCACAAGCCTCTCCATCTCATCACTTAGAAGTCAGAGCAGTTTCCTGTGTGGTTTAAACGTCACATTATAAGAAATACTTTACCCCCTTTGTTTTTATGTCTGACTAACATTAACAAAAGTAAACATTACAGTTTAATTTCATGTCTCTCACCTGTATTTCTACATTTAATATCAAGACTTACTATCTCTACTATGGTTAACACATGACGTATATTAACAAGCTTATTTTGTCTCTTCCTCAGGTTCAGCAAGGCAGGACAGGCAATGAGAAGGACATATGCGTTTTGCCTATTCACACCTCCAAGCCAGACTTCACATCTCCTGTCAGCCTGTACAAGCCCGTTATCAGTCAGGTCCCCAGGTAACTTCTGCTTTTATCTTCGCTTATTAAGATACCTGGCAATATAATACACAAAAGTTTAGTGGTGATGTGTGCAGAAAAGTAAATGGGCAAAGAAAGTAATTGTGTTTCCATCCACCTGCTTTATGTGCATTTTGAATTTAAGTATAAATGTTGAGTGAAAATGTTTGAAATATATATTTCAAAAAGTTGCAATACGCAACAAGTGTTTTATGCTTCACTGAGGGGGAAAAGTTGTTGTATCAAAAAAAGATATGTTATGATGTACATTAGACTAAAGATGGCAGCAGACTAAAACATTAGATCTGTGTGGTGCAATGAGGGGACTGTAAAAATTGATACATAACACAAATATATTATTTTCATCACAATTTCCACATGAATTCCAATCATTTGAGGTTTGACAGGCAGACGAAGCACTTTACAATTTGCCTCTCATTCACACATGCATCCATACACCGATGGTGGCGGAGGGAGCAACTTGGGGTTCAGTGTCTTGCTCATGGGGACAGGAGGAGCCGTGGATCGATCCGCCAACCTTGTTTAAAATGTATTTATTAGGATAAAACACCCCGAGTCGTACCATCTCGTTTTAAAGGGGGGTCCCAACATATTTCAAAATCAATGCATAAAAATTTAGATTTAAAAAACGACCTGCTAACCTCCTGAGCCACGGCCGGCTCTTATCCCTGTAGGTGGAACAAGTCCTCCCCAGGGCTGTAAGTTTGTGTTTGGGCCGATGTTACTCTCATCTCCTTTAACTCTGTTCTTTGTTTCAAAATGGTAGGATCTCTCCCCCTCAATGGCCCGGCCCGCCTCCTCCGGACATGTCCTACTATACGTAAGTTGACATGTCCCTACCAGGATAAGTTGATCTGATTGGAAATGTGTTGGGCCTGACGTTTTTCTTGACAATAAAATGTGACCACAGAAAAACTTGCGGTGCTACTTCCAAGGCCCGAAACTTACTTTTTTTTCTTTTGGGGTGTGTGATGTGCATGTGTCATGACATAGAAATATAAGTTAGAAGTTTGGAATGAGACGCAGAGCTCTGACAATGATTCATTAAACTGTAAAATGCCCCATTCAGTCACAGTTCCTTAAAAAACAATTCATTTGTTATTGGTGTCAGGCTTTAGTAGTGATCATGTTGATCACTGATAACTTTAGGACCTCATTGTTAGACACTTTTAATGACTTTCATTTAGATATTTAGTTTATGAACATCGCTGATTATGTTTGCATATTGTTTGTGTGGAAGTGGACAGGCTGTACGCTCAGTGCCTTGATTTCAATCTTTTTTATATTCTTTCCCCAGGAAGACGAGTGGTACTATAGACGTGATTGGTGGAGGGACTGCCACCATCAGCAGGGTTGAAGGGCGACGCAGACACAATCTAGAAGGCAACAATATCCAGGTACACAGAGGCAACACAGACGCTCTCAATCCAAACACACTTTGTTTGCATCATTAAAATGTTCCTGCTGAAAACGTTGCGTTAGCTCTGACTAAAGTGGAGTTAAAGTTAAAAGAAACTGCGCTGCGAGTGTGTGTTGTCATCCTGTCTGTTGTTGTTGTGCAGGTGATCGCTGAAAATTCAGATGCTGAGCCGACTCCAGCTAAGATTCCCCCGTTCTTCCCTCCTGGACCACTTCCTCCAAACATACCCCCACCTCCTTTCCTCCCTCCACCACCAAACGTCAACGCTGCACCCCCACTCATCCCCCCACCCAGTAAGTCTTTCTCGGCTGGTTTATTAGATTTTTCAGCAGCCATCCTATCTTACCCTGTATTTGCTCAGTTTTTTGTTTTCCGTGTGTTTATTCTCTCTCCTTCCTCTCTTTCTCCCTCGTAGGGTTGCCCATTACTGTCCCTCCTCCTGGTTTTCCGCCTCCACCTAGTGGGCCCCCTCCTACTATCATCCCCACTCTGGACAGGTAACACACATGCACACACACGCACGTCTAAGGGCTCTATTTAAATTGTGCAAGTTCAACAACAAGTTGGTTGGTCTTGGGTACAATGACCGTGTGTAATTGCGCTCTGTCGTGGCACATCTCCAATGAGAGGCTGCAGATTATCAACATATCTGTCCTGCAGATTTAAACACAACTCCTGGTTGGAGAATGTTTTAATTAAAATAGTTTAATTACTTTTTGTTATTGTGGCCCATTTGCACAAAGTATTTAGTTTGCTCTAGTTGACAACATTTTGGGACGTCGTGCACCGTGTCGCAGACGTGCAAATATGAAGGTCAGAAAAATGCTGGTCATTGTGCCACCACCAAAATAGAGTTTTTGAGATCCAGGTGGATTTTAAGTCTTTAAAGGTCAAATATTTGAATTTGAGAGAATATTTAATATGAATTAAAATATAGTGACCATCGACAACAAACATACAGTTTCATGTGGACACACACACACACACACACACACTGTGAGACATGCTAACTGTTCTCTGTTTCCACAGTCACCCTGGAGGTTATGATGGACGCTCTGTGCCGCCCTACCCGTTCCCTCAAGGTAGGAAGCTTTACACTATAATCTGTCTGTAATCGGCAACACGACAAATGTCAGAAATGTTGATCTGAATAAGAAATCTGTTGTGACTTTTTTCTTTAGTTATTTATATTGTTGGTTTCAGTGTTGTTGGAAATACATGTTTGAACCTTTAATTAGCATTATCACCTTTTTACATTGTCATCTGAAAGATTGCTAACTTCGGCTCCCCTTTACCTTTTCAGGTGCATACCCTCCACCCATGGCAGGAGGTGTGCCTCCTCCATGGCCCCCGATGATGGACAATACCAAACCCTGGGACTTCTATTCCCGCAGAGAAGACAAGAGAGAGAAGGAAAGAGAAAGACCTCGAGAGAGGACACACGAGCGGGAGAGAGAGCGGGAGCACAGCCCTTCAGCGATGGGCTACACCAGGTGAGAGGGACAAAAACATTCACAGGCAGGTTTTGTCTGTCGATGTACCAATCTGATACGCCAGATAAGTATCGGCACCGATCCTAGTAAGTGGATCAGGTGTCAGCCCTGACGTGGCAGATTCACATTACATGCATACATTTGTTTGTTGGTGTCGTTTTAAAGTTTAGTGTTTCATTCAGTCACGGCAGGCTGCCACCTCCGTTAGTCATAGTGGCTTCATGTTACGTTACATAAACATGACGCATACTCATGGTCTGAAATTAATTAGTTGTTTTTTTCGCCCCTGCCACTGTCACCCAACATTTCTACTGCTCGCTGAATTATTTTTTCTGTCTGCGACTTCTGAACTCTATGTAGAACCCTTGAGAAATGAGTCAGTGGCACCAGACAAAATAAATATAGCATATATCATGCCTTAATTCCTGACTACTTTTAACATAGGAATTGCTTTGAATAACCTGCCACAGCCAACATTTACCCTGTGTGGCAGGTAGCAGGTGCTAGTTTCATCACGCTGTGACCTATAGAGATTTTAAATTAAGGAAAAGATGAGCACTGATGTCGAAGGGGTAATTGGTATGAGCAGATGTCCTCGGTTGAGGTATTCGATTAGTGATCATAAGATTTATCTTCAGTATTTTAAGCCGATGGCCTAAACATTACTAAAAAGCACATTTTAATCAACAGTCATGGTCACAGACTGATAACATATTTGTTAATTCACTGTAACATTAAATAGCCGTATTTTAATCAGAGAATTAAAGCTTGTGTGGTATGCATGCAAACATAACACAGTAAAGTAAAAACTCTTGTTCTTTCGTCTTCCATAGCGAGGAAGAGCGGTATCGTTACCGCGAGTACCAGGAGCGTGGTTATGGAGAGCGACATCGTGAGCGGTCGAGCCGAGAGAAAGAGGAAAGACACAGAGAGAGACGGCACCGAGAGAAAGAGGAGGGACGCCACAAGTCCTCTCGCAGGTACGAAAACACACAAAACTTCTCTCTTACAATAATCGACAGTTTCCCCTCTCCCCGCAATCGCTTTGACTGCAATCTTTTAGTTTTTCTTTGATGCATGTGTATATATATATATATATATATATATATATATATATATTTTAATCTTTTTCTATATTTTGTTATATCTTGTATGTATTTTATATTTACTTATTCTTAAATGAGGTTCCCAGTGGAAGCTTTTTACACGATTGCACTTGTATAAATTGAGTGAAAGCAAACCTCTTGAATCTAATGTCAGCAGGTCTGTCCTGCTATTAATTGTATTTGTGGAAGTGACCTTGGATTTTTGCCGGATGAAATGAGAAGCCATTTTGTCTAGAAATCAGGTCTCATTCCTGCCGTGTGAGAACGGGAAGATTAACAGCCTTAACGACGGCAACTAAGTGGGATAAAGGCCGAGCAAATAGTCAATTGACAAACTGTATCAAATAGTTTTCAATTGTTTTGCTTCTGGGAGAAGCACTATGAATAAGGACCAGGCTTCATTTGATGCAAAGATTTGAACATTAGCAGGAATGCAGTACAACATGGAAATGAAAGCAGGGCTCTCTGTTCATTTAAATATGAAAATATTTTGTAACCGTGATCATTTTGGTCGCAATCGTGCAGCTCTAGGTTTAGCTTTTGTCTTTTACGTAACTTCACCTTCTACCCTTTTGTCCGTCTCCATTTCACTTCACCTTTTCTTCCTTTCACCCATTGATCTTCTTGTCTCTATGTATCCCATTCTCCTGCCTAACCTTTTATCTCTCTTCCCCTATTGTCTTCCCTCCCTGCCCTTTACTCTCTCTCTGATCTGTTTCCTCTTCCTCTTAAATATCCCCTCTCCCCTCTCCTCACCTCCTCTGCCCTTTCCACACTTTCGTCCTTCTCCTTCGATTAGCAGCAGTAGCAGGAGGCGGCACGAAAGCGAGGAGGGAGACAGCCACCGGAGGCACAAACACAAGAAGAGCAAGAGGAGCAAGGAGGGCAAAGAGGCCGGAGAGGAGATCAGTGCAGACCAAGAGAACCAGGAGGCCATGGAGTAGTGATCACCGACTCCTGTTTTGTTTCCGTCTGTCTTTCTGTCGGTCTCCTGTCTGTCCGTCCGTGTCTCCCCACCAAGATGAAAAATGGAGAATATGAGCACAGACCAACAAAACCAGGAAGTCACTGAGTGATGGATGCGTGCTGTCACTCCCCTCTCCATCAATCTCCATTGTCCTGCATCCTGCTGTCATTCATCCTCACCATCACTTCAGGCAGAGAATGGATGGAGCAGAGGAGGTGGTAAAGGAGGGAAGGTCGTCCTTTTCACTTCATCTGTTTTCCATCACTAGCTGACATCCGACAGGGCATCAATTTGTCTTCTTCCCCCGCAGAGCACTGCTGTAACAACTAGGTCATGCTCAGAGATTTCACTGTATAGTCAGGACGATCAGCAGATTTAGCTCTTCTTTTTTTCTTCTGTCGTTTGTTTGTTCTTGCCCTGTATGAAGACCTCTATAGACAGCTGTCAGTTTGTTAAGTTCAATTAAAAAAAACACTTTTGATAAGATGTCTTTTTGTGACTTTTTAAAGAATAGATAGTCTTTCTTCAAGTATATTAGTTTTCCGATAGTGATTGATATTAATCTTCCACAGAACAGACGAGGAGACATCTTGTGTCCAGCAGTTAAACCGTTTTAAATAAAAAAAATGTTTATAGATTCTGGATTTCAGCAACGAGGGAGAATGAGAGCAGATGCAATTTTAACAATTTATAATGAGGTAATTGAACTTTTTGTGGAGAAGACACAAATTACTCCAAATGAATATTTTTGTCTGGAAAAGATCTTTAACATAATTCAACTATGAAATGTATTAATATGAATGTTCTTGTTTTAAATGAGTAACTGTGTGGGATATGTTTAATGCAACAACAAAAAAAAGGTGTACTTTCTGAACCACACGTAAAGATCTTTCCTGTACATCGAGGCAGCTGTTAAGTGTGTATTTTGTGGGATTTCAACACATTCCTAAACGCTCACAATTCACTACGGGGGATCAACTGGCAGAGCACAGCGGGGTTATCAGGAGGTGAGGACAAAGTTCAATTAACTTCTAAATATCATCTGCTTTGACAATATTGCGACATAAATCTTTTTTTCTGGGGGGGGGTTTGGACTTGTGACCCCAGTATTTCAAAAACCTGGCTATAGCTCATATTATTGTTTGTTCGAATCTAGGGTCTCAGTTTTTATGTCCTTTCTATTAAGTGATCAGATCTTTTTATATACAAGCTCAGTAGCTGTTGTGATTTCATCCATTACACTTTAACACATTATTGACCTGCTAACAGCAGTTTAATTACTATTTTATAGTTTTATTTTAGAACTAAATATCTTATTGCCAGTATTTTTAAAACTACGATTTGCAGTCTTAATTTTTCTACAATATTAAATATACTCATTATGCAACTTGAGAATGTTACACTTGGATACTTTTAATACTTAATTTTTTCTTAATATATTTTTATTTCATTTTAGCACACTTAAATAATTGCAACAATACAATATGATAAATGTGCAAGAAATTCACTGACGTATATATATATACATATACTATATATATATATACATTATATATATATATATATAAATATACTATATATATATATATATTATATCTATATATATATATAATATATAGATATAACATAGATATATAGTTTTATTTATTAGATATATATATAAGAAATATATATAAATAGATATATATAGTCACACATATATATATAGAGATTATATATATATATATACATATATATCAGATATTTACATATATATATATATATAAATATATATATATATATATATATAGAAATATAATATAATAAATAGATACATATATATATATATATACAAATATATATATATATATATATGGTGGGATATAATATATCTATATATATGTATATGTGACAAAGATATAGTATATGTTATGTATATAATATATATATATGTATATAATCTGTATATGTATATATATATATATATATGTATATATAATATATATATCATATATATATATATAATATATATATACATACATATAATATATATATATATTATATATATACATATATATATGTATATGTATATATATATCTATAATATATATATATATATGTATATGTATATATATATATATGTATATGTATAGTATATGTATATATATATTATACATATATATACTATATTATTCGATTACTATATATATATCTCTCTATATACTATCTATATCATCTCATACTAGTATAGATATATATTATACAACATATAGGATCTATATACATGTACATAATATATATCTCTCCCCTGTCATCATAAATGTCATATGCATATGTATTATCTATGTATACTGTTTGTCTTATCATCTCTATCTATATATATATATAACATAGATACTACTACATGTACATCTAGATTCTCTCTATATACTACCTCTACTCCCATATTATATTACCATATATATATATATATATTATTCTACATATATAGTATGTATATATATTACATATAATATATATGTATATATATATATATGTGTATACATATATATATATACATATACACATACATATATATATGTGTGTATGTATATAAATTTATATATGTATGAAAATGAACAATGAATGTACATATACAATTTACAGCCTCTACTGTTATGTGAATGGATTAAGATTCTATCAGTTCTTCAAACCGGTCAAAGTCTCTCTCCCTCTGGGCTGTTTGCTTTGCTTACATCAGCTCCCAAAAAAGTAAATATATGCTGGTGTGATGCATCCAGGGGGAGACTGACTTTTGAAGGCAGGGTTGTGGCAGGCAGTGAAGAGCTTTACCTGAAGAAAAGCTGAGTGTGACAGACGAGACACGGAAGGAAAGCTTGAGAAAAACAACATCCGATCCAATCGAGAGGATGAAGAAGTGTGTTGCTGCCGTTGTGTGGCTGAGCCTTCTCTCACTGGGACACTCTGCACCTCTGGGCAGCTGTGACAGGCTGGTTGAACCAATAACTATCAGCAATGAAGAGGTAAGTGCACCTCTGCTCAACTTGGAATCATAAGGATCAGTGTTTAATTTCAACCCTTTCTTTTGGTCAGCAATAAAATGAAAATATCAGATACAATGATACATATTCATACGGCTTTACACAAGCTCTGCTGTATCAGTTTTGAAAAAAGATGTGAAACTGGAACCATAACCTAAATATAATTTAAATGCATAAATAAGCCATACCATGGAAAACATTTTTTTTTTTAAAGTAAACCCTGTATGTTCACATAACTGAAACATACAGACACTAATTCAGTGTGTCGAAGCTGTTTCTCACTTTAAAACTGTTTAACCGCAGGAGATAAAACCTTAAAAATATTAAAAGCCTTCCCAACTAAATCTGATAATGAACTGCAGTAACCTTCATTATTACAGCGCCCCCTGTCCTTTCCCACCAAACCTTGCAAAATATACTAATACATTATGTGCTGTATATACGCCTTGATTTCTCCTCATTGGCCCGTGAACTTCTTTCTAGGTCTCACAGATTTCTGGGCCCCAGCAATAAAAAGTTTTACAATTATTTCAGGTAACACTTTGTTTTACATTTTCTAACACTTTCCTGGTATGTTTCCTGGAAAGAACTGTATTTGTTACAAATGATAAAGAACACAGGAATATACTTTGAATAAAAGCATCATTGAAATATAGGTTGATATTCCTTTACCATTGGATTTGTATTGGGAACAGTTTCCCTTTATTTATGCTTGTCTGTAGTAAAGTCTCACATGTTAGCCTGATCAGCTGACCTGCTGTGCACTATAGAAGGTATGCTTTGTAATGCTTAGGAAACACTGTCTATTTTCCATGTAATTACAAAAACATAATTGTTTTTTCCAGAAAATATCTTGTAAATGATCAGGACATTTTTCAAACCTCAAATATCAGACATGCAAAACGAAGCTTTACCAAATTTTAATATGGCATCATTTTGTGATCTACTTTCAAGAGCATAGAGGGAGCTCCACATTGTTTACTAAATGCTGATGTTATATTTCAAACATATACTATCTCAAACAAATATACGTCTCAGAAATCTCCCAAGAGCCCACAAGAGGTCCTCGCCCCAAAGGTTGAGAAACGTTGACATATATAAACTCTGTGCACTGTCTGTGTGATTCAGCTGTTGGGAAGGTGGCTGTATGTCGGGGGGAGCTCGGACCTCCCAGGAAGCCGCTCCCTGGGCCATCTGATCACCAGTGATCAGATGGACGTCACTGCAACCTCCCAGAGCAACATCCTCAATCTCATCCAGACTCAGAGAATGTAAATCCCCACCCACACGATCACACCACCACAGGGCTGAACTTTCTACTGTTTTATTATTCAATTAATCATCTCCAACCACTAGGCGTCTCATAGGAATGTCTAGAGATGAATTCTGATGGTTCCAGGTAATGTTATTACAAACCAGACATTACAAACTTTTTTATTTATTCATTTGTTTTTCTAGCACGTGTTTGTTTAGCATCTTCATTCATTTGGAGTTTTCTGGTCAGCTGGTAAATGTGTCTGGAAACAACGCTGATGAGCGCTGTGTGAGTGAATGAAAACAGTACAGTTTCGCGTCTTAAAACCAAAACAAGCTGAAAGACACTACAAACAGGAGGGAAACTGCAGAGTCGTGTGATCATTCTTTGTGGGTTCATTATAACAAGTAACACCTTTCACGTACTCATTTGATCAATTGATAAATTAAAAATGTTGGTTATAGCAGCCGGTGCAGGAATTTATATACAACTGCTTCATTCTGCTGGCTTACTTAAGAATATATCATAATATTATGTTTTGATGCAGCTTTACTTTTCTTCTTCACAGATATGGCACACAGAATTGTTCCAGCTTAACATACAATGTGACCTTTGAAAACAACACGTTGTTAATTGGTGAGTGAAGAAGAGCCACGATGTAACCTTCAGTAAAACACTCACATTATCTCCTTTGATTTTACTGTGTGTGTGTGTGTGTCTGTGTGTGTGTGTGTGTGTGTGTGTGTGTGTGTGTGTGTGTGTGGTTCACAGAGAAACCTTTCTACCTCAGGGAAGTGTACCTGACGACAGACTGTTCCGACTGTCTGGTTATCCATGAAGAAGTCGTCTCTGGCAAACATACTTTCACCAGTCTTATGCTTTTTAGTAAGAAACTCACTTATCATTTCCTAAAACACTGGAGTGACTCTTATTTTTCTAATGAAATGTTCTGTAATCTTCATTTCCAGGCAGGAGACGGAGTGTCTCACCTGATGTTGTGGAGATGCTCAAGGCACAAGCAGATTGTCTCCGGATGCCTTCGCCCATAATGATGGACACAGACTACGGTGAGGATTTGAACTATTTCTACTGTGCCTCCATAATGCCATTCAGAGCTGTTTGGTTTGTGACTTGATGTGTATGTACACAGAAATCTGCCCGGACAATATCTCGCCCTCAGAGGGGATCAGCGCCCTCAACTCCATCAACTCCTTCTTAGAGTTCAAGATGGGACTTCGAGTTGCAAGATTCCTGGATGCTCTTTTTGATAGATTTGTGAACTGATTCATAATTACTTTTGTCATGTTGTATGAGAAAGTGCGGATTGTTTTTCCTGATATACATAAGTAATTAAGACAATGGAATAAAGTTAAGATGGAGGAACTGCCTTGTTTAGTGGGCCCAGTAGTGTGGCCTCAAAATATGAACTCAATAATATGTTTGTAATAATAAGGTATTTTATTTTTGTTTATTTCACAAACACCCCTCTAGAAGAGATATGGACAAAACCAAAGAAACATAAATAAAGTAAGTAGCACTTACAATACAATACAATAAGTAAAACAAATAAAAAGTGAGCAATAAACAAAACACACTGTGGTAAATATTCTACTACTACCTAAAAGTAGCACTTAATATTTGATTAACTTTTTAACTCTGGAAGCAACTTTGAAACTATGAAAACAGTGTTGGACAACGAACACAACCAAAGCAATGATAGCATTTACAAATCATTTCATCAGTTAGGTATTGTAAAAATCAATTAGTACGGTAACAAGGAAACTACTTTCAAAAGTTTAGACTAGCGGTCAAATGTTTTGTGTATCATGTAATAAACATGCAAACAGGACAAAAGTTAAAATAAACAAAGTACAATAAAAAAAACATCAACAGTTAGCCCTTACTGTTAGCTTACTCAGAATTTGGGACCAACCCATTAGCTTCAGACAGCTATTACGACTTGGTTAGCAGTACAGTGAAAACAATACAAATACATTTCTATTAATTTACCGACTAAAACTCACAAAACGGGTATAATACAATAAGATGGGGCTCCAACTAGGGCATTTGAGGCATAGATAAAAGATGCCTGTGATTAATTACTCAGTCACAGATCTGTGATTGAGTAGAGGTTGATATATCACCAGAATGTTAAACTGAAACTTACTGCTGGTGCAGAATAAAAACATAATTCAAAAGAGATGAAAAACCAGGCACGTCCAGCTGGGAGGAGACCCCGGGGAAGACCCAGCACTTGGTGGAGAGATTATATCTCCTCACTGGGAACTCCTCGGGATCCCCCAGTTGGAGCTGGCGGATGTGGCCCGGAGAAGGGAAGTTTGGGGTTCCTTACTGGAGCTGCTGTGTGGTAGACGATGGATGGATGAAAAACCAAAGAGTTGAAGGAGTTACATGCTGTGACTATTTAACGCTTGGTGTCAATTTAATGGGAGTGCCTGCATTAACAGCAGGAAATCAGGAAACACTGCCACACACACACACACACACACACACACACACACACACACACACACACACTCTCACACACTCTCACACACACACACACCAGTTGATATTGCGAACTACAGGCTGTAGGACAACTGGGTCAGATGCGATATCTTGCTCTGGAATGCAGGGGAATTTAATCGATGTTATTTCTAGTTTCATTGCTTTCATTTCGAAGTTTTTGTTATTTGTCTTTGTTAGAGTAAGCACAGGGCATCTACCATCAACACTTTTGACATATCTCCCATTTTGGAGGCCTAATTTAGCTGTCTGTATAAAAACGAATAAACCTCATCGACCTTTCAACCAGATGGCAACACATGTGTAACAAACTCCTGACTCCACCTGGCATGGGTATCTGAACCAGTTGTAGCTTGAAGCCGACACAATCAGCTTCAAGCTACAATCAGTGCAATCTGCAGAAGAACTTAGGATCTTCGAGAAAGCAGATGTGGCGAGCCACGATGAAGTTTATTCTTGTTACTGTAGCTGTGCTCAGTTTTCTGTCCATTGGACAGTCGGCTCCTGTGAGCGGCTGTGAGAGTCTGATCCAACCGATTGAAATCAACGGAAGAGAGCAGGTAAAACCCTTTCTCATCTCGTCTCTAACAAATCCCACCTTCTGCACGTTGGATCTTTTATTTAGTTTTATAATGTGACCATGATGTTCTTTTTATAATGAAAAAAACATGTAATTTCTCTTTTTAAAATGTCTTTTATAAAAGGCTTGGCATATGCTTCAGTGTCAGGAATAAGACGACTGTGGTGAACAGCACTCTCTCTTCCAGTGAGTAGTATTGTTGAACATGTACCTGCACAAACAAATGTGGACTTAATGTACAACATTGCAACAGCACTTTGTGTATGTGTTGATGTGTGTCTATGTGTATCTCCATCTTTACTCTGTTTCTGGTGTCTTTCTGAGTACTGGCTGCCCTCACTGTGTTGTTTCCTACTCAAATGACACTTTTGGAGGACGGACACACAACAGTCTCCTGCTCTGGAGTAAGATTTAAGACATACAGACTGATACAATTAATTAATTGAAATTATGATGATCGTTATACCTTAGTTCTTGCATTAACCAACGTTTTGTTTTTGCAATAAACTAATGCATGAGATACTATTAATCCTTGTACATTCCTGATACTTCATGACGTACTATATGAATTAATTCATGCTTTTTCATGCCATAAGTCCTGCATGAGTTCCTGGTAATTAATGTGCCCTTACCATAAAGTGTATGTACATTTTATATTATTTAATCATTATAAAATGACTTTATTATGAATACAATTGATTCCATCTTCTTGTGTTTGAATCTCTGAAGTTACTTAACCTGACTGTGCATAAATCCAGTGGTGCTGTATATTTCCTTGACATACACTTGTTCGGTCTCTGAGGCAGGAGAACTATCGTGACTGCTGCTGAGCTGGAAGAGTTTGCCAAGCAGGTAAAGTGTGTGAACTTGTCTGACCCTGCTGTCCTGGACCAAGAAAAAGGTTTGAACTTTCACCCATGTAATATGGCTGCAAGGCTTTAAAACCACAGCGAAGTTGTTTTTCAACAGCACATCCTCTTAAATTGTGAATATGCTCAGTTTTTATTATTTTCATCATGAATTTATTTTATTTTCACAGCCATAATCAAACAAGCCAGTAGGGTCATTTATTAATGAAACATGGTGTGCAAAGTTTGAAGCACATTTGAACTTTGTGCTTTGCATTGCAGCAGCATTTTTTGTGTTTGTATGCCCCCCCCCCCCCAAGGACGGTTCTTAATGTTTATACACTATCACTGAACATACTGACAACTGGGTCATCTGTTACTCAGTAAGATAATCATGTTAATTTCCATAGCATTTTTAAAAAACTAATGTTACATATTGTAACATATAATAAAAACAACAGATGTATAAACTTAATGTGTTCATCCTCGGGGGCTGAATCAACGCTAGACTAAAAGAGCAAATCCAGTCGCCTTTGACTTAGAGCGGATAAGATTTCCTGTGACCTCGAAAGATCGATAGTCTTCATTGAGACTTTCTGCCAACAAGCAGAGGAAAAATCACACTGACTTGGCGGATGCCCATAGCCTTGTTTATTGGTAGTTTATTACTGTACATCTGCTCGAGTCATATGTACATATATCTTTCTCTCCCTCGTACACACAAACACACACACAGACCACTCAAGATTATATAAAAAAAGGACTCATTTTCTGCGCAGGGTTCAATCACAGTCTGAGATCTACGAAGAACATTTGCGTCCGCATACACCGTGCACGTACCCACATACACGCGCACACACACACACCACAAATATCTGCATATGGCCTTATGCCTTGATTTACATAGAACAGACCACAACCAAAAATATAGAAAAGTGACGGATGAACCAATAGGCAACCCAGTGGTAATCAAGTGAATTTGTGTATTTTAACATACAAACCAACACAATATCTGAGCTTTGTGGGTCCATCGAATATCTCCTTCCTTTACTATCGAAACAGGAAGACCACAGAAAGGTTGGTTGTGTTTTTCTTAGGGGCGTTTCTAAATTACAAAACAAACTCCAAATGTATCATTTCCCAATGATTCAAGTAATGTGTGATCTGTATAGTATACTTGACCCCCTGGTGTAACTTTGGAACATACCCGACAGTGAGATTTTCAAATACTACATTTTGTTGTCATAAGTATAATCCCCTGAGTGTGACCCATACAATCACTGGAGCGGTGTGACTTAAAACAAAGTGGCCTTGTTCAATCAAATCATGAGGTGTGCCGAGTGGGAAAAGCTAAATCTATGCCATCTCCTTTTTAGAGAATTGGTTTGTACATTTCATTAAACTTGTATGTGCTTTATGATATATAATGTTGACAGTTTAAAAATATAGTCCTAGGTCGTTATAAGGAAGCAGGATTGTTAGATGGCTAGATAACTGAACAAATGAAAACGTGTTAGTAAAAAGTTGCCTATTTGCACATCCAGTAGACACAGAGCAACATTCACATATATTTGGAGTCGTGTTTCCAGCCACCTGCTGAACCTAAGTCCAACATTTGTAGTCTTTTAGCTCTGTTTGTCTCAAACTCCCGAGGGAAATATCTGGCTCTTTAGTTGCAAAACGCTCCAATATGTTCACTATCTCGTCACTAACTGTGTCCGTCTACTGTGTAATGCTGAGCAGGAAGTGTACAGGGGGTTTATCAGAGCCTTTGGTCTAAGAACATCGGCATGCTTAAAGTCCACGTTCCTGACATGGGAGTAGTTTGGTTTCACTCGGTGCAATCATCAAGCTGATTTAAGTAATCCTTCTTCATGATACACAACCCTGGTATTACCTAACACTGTTGGTCACCCCAGACCTCTGAATTAGTCAGATTATATTTAAAACAGAGGAACCTTTTGTTAATCTTCTTAAATTTGAGCACTCATATACGTAAGCCACGGTCAGCAGATAAGGAAGAGAGGCCATGTGAAGGTGTTAAGGACTGATTGTGTGCTTTAGTGTTGACACATGACCATGAAGACAAAAAAAAGAATAAAAACCATGGTAAACCTTTTCAAAAAACAAAACAGAGGCCCATTTCACAAATGCAAAGATTTACACGCACTCGCGCATTTATAAATTACTACAACAAAAGTAACAAAGATCAGTTATGGCAAAGTTTTGCAAGCATTAACGGCTTCTCTTTCACCAAAACAGTAAACAAACTGTGAGATACTAAAAAAAGAAAAGAAAAAAGGTGCCTCTTCATCATTAGTGGCTTTTCTTTCCAGCTTACTTGTTCCACTGCGACTCGAAAGCAGTTTCTAGACAGCCCATCAACCTGGACACACATAATGTTGAAGACAAATTGTTCCAGGTAAACTGTGTAGCATAAAGACCCATTCATACTACAGAGAGTACAGTCAGAGTGTGTGATTGTCACTAGGTTAGGGGCGATGCACAGTGAAGTGTGCAGTGGTAGGAAAAGAGGCGAGAGGATGTCTGGTAGTTGAGAAGAGGAGTGACATTATCGAGCCCAACATGCTCCTGAGAGACTAGTCAGTCCGCTACAGAGTTGATTTGGATGAAGGTTCCTTTAAGGTTCTGCGTTATTGTACCTTCACAGTCTCTAGTAATGGTCTACAGCACCAAACCAACTGATACAAAAGCACTCGGGTGTATTTTTTTGCAGGTGAGGTTGGCGGTGAGACAGTAGGTAACATGTGAAAGTGTTTGTTTTATCATGGTCTGACTGTGCCATGTGCTTAGGTTAGGGAACATACAAGTGATACAATTCCAGTCATAGCTCAGAGAACTCAATTTGAGAGTCCATTCTCCAGCTCGATTTCCAAAAATCCATAACGCTGCCCCATGGCTGGTTGTCCCCCGACATCCCTCAGGCTGGTGCCGGTTAGCATGGCTTAACAGTGTGCCAGCTGGTTCAATGGTGAATTCGCTCCAAAAACGAGTGTTGGGATGCTGGATTTGTAAACAAGGGTGAAGAGAAGGTATGTGCGGGAGAACGGGTTAAGGAGGGAGGATCGATGCTACCCTGTAAACATAAATATTGGGGAAATTCAGGAGCTTGCCAGCCATTCTGGTTCTGTGACAGAGCAGCAGTTGAGGTTCAACATCAGCCGCTGGCGGGCTAGTCCGGTCTGAAGATGGGGATCTTAGGTAAGAACTCTATTAGGATTACCTGCAGGAGATAAGAGAAGAAGCTTTTACTATGAGAAGATAAAGAAAATTCTGATTTTAATACAGCAATTCAAACAAAGTAGCTTTCATTTCACAATCTCAGGTCGTATGTTGCAAATCAAACAGTATTACACTCGGGTATTTAATTTACTGGGTTGGCATTGGAAAAAAGTAAATAAGTAAGTCAATTTTAGTATGGAGATTACTGCACGCTCTCCTTGTCTCCCCCCCCCCCCCCACGCCAAAACGTAGACAGAAAGTTGAAACTGAAAACCACTCTGAAGATTATCATTGAGAAACACATCAGCATGCAAAAAATATCAAAATAATATTTAAAAGAAATAAATACCTGTGTTTATTGTCAGTGCCAATACAACTTTGTACAAGTGCTTCAATGCCAATGTTTCCTTTTTCAGTTCAAGTTTTGTTTTCAATGCCAACATTTACTGTCACTAGCTCCATATATCCAAAAACAGACATTTCCATCTGATAATGACATCTCTAAAAGAGTTTCTCAATTGAATCTTCTCATTATATACTACGGCAAAATATACATCACTATCTTGATATAAAAACCCATACACTGTGAATAATAGGTTATTATCCTATTATACTATGTTGAGCATGTTCAAACCAACATGTGCACTGGTGGCTCCAGAAGAGAAATGCAGGTTTGTCCAGCAGAAATGTTGAGCCTAGCTTAACTTTTGCTACAATGCCATGTGACATCAAGTTGCAGGTCAGTGCATTTAACAATGAAATACATTCAAGCATACATTCCCTTGTAGATTACTACGCAACATGGATATCATCATTGCACTATTAACCTTGCAGCTGTTGAAACAGAGAATACAATTATTGCAGCCATGATATATTTCCAGTTGTAAAATCTTCCCACATAGTATTATAAAAAAGCCCCGAGCAGCATCTTGGCGTCTGATTAGCATCGATCATCTACTCAAACCTTCCTGTATTGTATGTTATCAATTCTCACCACAACAGATACTTACATATTCCATCATGTTGTTGGTTTCACACTTCCTTTTGCTTAGTATCCAATGCAAACATAACTGCAAAAAGAGAGCAATAGTGATCAGATATTTATATAACACGTCTCTTAATAACACACTGATATCATTGTCATGTCATGTCTTCACTGCTCACCTTGTGGTAAAGTCTGGTGTTCTCCCACTCCAGAAGTTTCTCTAAAGATCTTCTTGTCTGGAAGGCAACAGGGACATTACATGACGTTCTTTTAACCCCCCCCCAAAAAAATGTTTTATCAACACAATAACTTTTTCCGGAATCGCTCGTTGATTTGGATTTACTGTGATGTTGTTGCAAATGCAACATGGATGGGTATCTCACCCTCTTGCTGAGGCAGATTACAGGCCACAAACTGAAGCCCAATGTGCAACAGCAGCAGAGGCAGCCACACAAGAGCCACCGCACGTTCACTGGCAGCGTCTTCTTCAGGCAGCTGTTTACACGGTTGATACTGGCTTTGAATTCCTCTGGTGCCACCTGAGGAATATGTGGTACAGTTAGTTTAGTAACACTTCCTTTACATAGTGTTCACAACAATTTAATATGTGCCACATAAATTGAGTCTGCGTTTGGTATTGGTGATCTGATGAATGAACGCAGCATAGTTAAGAGAGTTAAGAGAAACTACAATGCTGCAATACAGTATATTTAGCTATTTAAAAACAATACAATTATGCATCATATGTTGGCTGATTAAATATAAAGGTAAATCTTTTAGTGACTTAAGTCTGAGGATGTCATTTTGCATTGGTTTATATGCATTAATAATTAACAAGACACTCACTTTTCCTGTAAGTGCTGATGGAAATTCTGACTCAAATTTGTTACTGAGTCCAAACCTGTAGGGGAGAGGGAAAACAGTACATGTTAGACAGATATAAACTGTTTGAATATTTGGATTAAATAAACAAACGTTTGCTAAGTGGCATCAAGTCTACCACAACTCCACTCATCCAAAGGTAAAACTACTGACTCCAGCAACTATCAGGGGTACATTATTACAAATTAAATATGCATCAGGATAAACCTCCCGAGATGTACCATCTCATTTATGAGACAGCCCAATAACATAGACACTTTATTATAATATCAAAACAGAATAGGCTATAGTAGTATAAAGTATTTTAGAGATGTCAAAGATGATAGTTCTACATGGTTGTGTTAGACACCCAAAAGTCCATTTACCCTAGACCTAAATCAAACTAAAAGTTACATATATTTATTTGTTTATTCTGGGTTGCATTACACAGCCACATGTGCCAACAAGAGTAGCAAAAGGAGGGCTGACATACTATCACAACTGTTGTGTGAGAAAGAGCAGTGAGGGGGAAACAATGTGACAGCTTAACACTATTAATTTGAGTGAATCATCAGCACGCTGTGTGCTCCTCCCTGCCCGCCTGGACTAGACACAACACACAGCAACTTTAGTTTCTACTGCAACAACATTGTGTTAATATTTTTCAGGAAATAGTTTGACTGTCAGTAGCGTTATTGAGGGTACGATGTAATAATGTCAGGGTAACGATACGCAATAGTAATCAATACCTAACCCTTACATAGTGGTCATTAATTCCAGGGTAGAAGTACTCATTTGTGTTCACGGTCTGGTAAACTATTTACAATTTAAACCTACTACAAGGCTCAGTGCCAAACGAGTCTGATCCCGTGTTCAAGTCCCGAAAAAGTGGAACAAATGACGGGGGCAAACTGTCTTGACATGAACACAGCAAACCCAACAACATCACGTGGTAGAAACAGAAAACGTACACATTTATGTATTATGTCAAGTGGCTACTTCAGCTCAAACGAAAGCTCAATATAATCAGCCACTCCTCACTAGTGTTAGCTCGCTGCTAATTTAGTAGCTAGCTGGCTACGCTAGGTCACCAGCGGTTGCTAACTTAGCTAGCAGCCAGTGATCCACTGAGGCCAGGGCTGTTGATCTTTTAACGGAAACGGTAAACTCCACTCTCGATACCCGTAAGTGTCACCAGTCACTTACACAGTGACGTGACCGGACCCTCGCACCACCACCGGGTCCGGAGCGTACTTGAGAAGCTGCTCTTCCGCGGCCCTGTCCTCGTCCTCCTCTTCCTCCTCCTCCTCTTCGTAGATCTCATCAAAGTCCTCCATCATCGCACAACTCGGCCTCGCGCTTCCCGGGAGAGACACCGGGACAGACACGATGCCGAAAAACAGCGAAACCTTACCGGGAAAAGAGTACAAAGAGAACCGTGAAGACAACCACAGAAAAATATCCACCCGTCCCGGAGACCATACGATACAGTTCACATCGTTCGCTCAGCCAGCTCCGAAACAAAACATCAACATCCGCCGCAGTAACTGTACGACACCGGAAAGGGAACCGACGTGCTTATGTCTGATTTTTTTTTAATAGCCATAACGTCTCCATTAATTTCACTTTGTATGTAAAATGACTCACATAAAGCTTAGGTGCTTTAATTTGCTCTGCAGTTAAATCTAACTTTTACACAAAATGTGCCACTGTTTGTCAAAACGTTTTATTTTGAAAGGTTTGACCAGAAGTTGTCATTGACACTCGAGAAGCATTAGCCTACTTACGTCTCGAGCCGCGACTCAACAACGTTCGTATAATAAATGTTGCAGTCAATCTTTTTTCATCGATGATTGTAAACCTCTAAGTTATCCTATCACGGCCTACATCAGTCTGAGACGTTTTACAGTCAACTTTATCTCAAAAGCAGTCTGGATATAGAGATAACGTTACTTCCTGTATAGTACGTGTGAAGACAACCACAGCTAAAGTGTTTCTTCCGCTTATCAGACGTGGATATCCTCTGTAATCTTTCAAGATGATACGAGCTGAGCACTTTAAAATTATCTTTCAAGTTATCAAAGACGTGGTTCCTGTCCTCACGAGCGGGATTCTAACCGTGGTACTCTTATCGTGTGTCGTGTTCGGCATCCAAACATACTTCAACTTCACTCCGGAAGTGTTCAGTGTTGGAGCCACTGTGTTTCAACATGGACACCTCCACAGGCTCTTGATGTACCCTTTTTATCACAAAACCTCTACTCAACTTCTCCTGAATATCACAGTCCTGATGTTTCTCAGTGGCAGTTTTGAGAAAGGTGTTGGCACTGTCCGCTTCCTGTTTTCGTTCCTCCTGCTGTCGACCACCACAGGCTTGTTTTACAGCTTCCTGGATCTAATGCAGGATGACAGCAGCCAGAGTCACGCCGAGGGGTTGGTTCCTGTTGTCCTGGCATGTGTGGCTCTAACTACCATGCACACAAAAATGACTAAAGGATTCCTGTGTGGAGTCAGTTTCCCCACCATGGCTCTCCCTTGGCTGCTCCTCATAATCACAACTGCCCTCATACCTCACAGTGTGCTTCCCTGTAACATTATTGCCATCCTGGTCGGGTGGATGTATGGGAAGGGATGGTGCTCTCGTCTGGACATGTCGGAGGCCAGGGCTGGCGCTCTGGAGAAGATGATGCCTTTCAGGTTGTTGAGGAGCATCAGGGGTGTCCAGTTTGTCCCTGCTTCCACAGAGGAGAGGAGGAAGACCCTCCTTCCGCTAATCAACCCAACACCTGGGTCCTACCCGGTGCAGGCTTACGCGCCGTTGTCCAGCATAAGCAAAGCCAATGCTGCAGCCAATGTTTACGAAGGCTGGTCGAATTCAACAGATGCACTTTCCAGCCCGGCACCACCTCTTAATCCTCATGTCCATAGCTCGGCCCATAGCTTTAGGCCAAGTCATGAACATGGTTCAGCACAGAGTTTTGGCCAAAGCTGCAACCACAACCATAGTCACAGTCATGGCCACGGTCACAGTCATGGTCACGGTCACAGTCATGATTAATTATAGGAATGATTATTTATTTGATTGCTTTACAACACTCCAACCATACAGATGAGCCTTACTGTCAGGCACCGGCAGCATCTCTCGTCAGCAGGACTTCTAAAGGGCTAAATGCTTGGACACATTAAGCTGATTTTACATCAGGGTTAACAGTATTTTTAGACTGTGCCTGGCTGTAGCCTGTATTTAAAGGACATGTCTCTGAATGTTTGAATGTTATGGGAGAATTGTGTACATACATTTAAAAATATATATACTTTTGTACTATATTTGCTCATTTCTACAAATAAACTGTGTGCAAAACAAAGTCACCAGAAAAAAAACTTATTTCCCACATTGAAAAATCCTGTGTATGAAATCAGCTTTTTGTTTATACACTGTCTTGTTGGCCATTGTCATGATTAAGACAAAGGGATGAAAATGTTGACTAATAATTTATTTCATTTGCTTAACTGTTATGTTCTTTTCAGTTATTCAACATTAAATCTTGTCTTACATGCCTCTAAAACCAATGCTTTGATTTGAGGCTGGCAAAAAAACCCTAAAAGAATACTCGACAATCATGAAGACACCACTTACATTTAGTTGTGCTTACATCAGGGTGTCATTAAGTCAATACCCAATCAGCGCTATCTTGCGTGTATCCAAGTTGCGCTCTAATATTATAGTTTTCCTTTTGTTTTTTAAATGTTGTGCTAGTGAAGATGGAAAAAAGATACACACAAGATTCCAATCAATGTCAAAGCATAGAGAGAGACAGGTTTAGTCCTCATGTAGTTTGGTTTAATTGACTTTCACAAAGACATGTTTATCGAACTACAACTTCATGACACCTGCGTCACATTGGAGCAAAATGTCCTTCTGCACTGCAGTGTGTGTGTGTGTGTGTGTGTGTGTATATATATATATATATATATATATATATATACATACATACATACATATGTATATGTGTATATATATGTATATGTGTATATATATATATATGTATATGTATATGTATATATATATATATATATATATATATATATATATATATATATATATATATATATATATATATATATATATATATATATATATATATATATATATGTGATGCAAGCGTACAGATTATATTTCATTAAATTACATTTCACAAAAGGACTTATTCCTCCCATGCGTCTCCATAGACGTTCTTCTTCACTGTAACATAAGAGACAAAAGGAGGAAGAGTTTAGTCTTTTGAGGATTCATTAAAAAACAACAGATGTACTTTAATATCAACTCCTGGACTTTTTCCAACCCAGTGAGTGTTTCACACATCTCTGCAGCAGAAGCTTACCGTCGTTCCTGGGTCTCCCTGGCTGCTTCTCAGCTGATGGTTTGAGCAGTGTGTCGGCCTTGTGAGTGAGCATGACATCGTAGTTTTCTCTGTTCTTGAGCCTCAGGTCCTCATAGAGGATGGGCTTCCTCCTGGGCTCATCATCTTCCACTGAAGGTGGTGTGAATAAGGAAAAAAGGGACAAAGAGTGTTATCTAGGAAAGTCGACAGAAAAGTTACTCACTGACACAAAAGCAAAATATGCGTGCCTGAATTGGAAGATTTATATACAGATGTCAGTATCAGCATTGAGTTATGATTTACTATCGGCTTTAAAAAAAAGAAACCAAATAAATATAGTGGTGAATTGCCCCATTGCTTGCCATATGAAAGCTTTATAATTAGCAAATGCTAGGTTTTATCACAAATGACTATTTAACAAATAAACAATTCAAAGTATTGATTAGCAAAAGTTATTGTCAAAATGTGGATGTCTTTACGGGTACTTGCACAAAAGACGATCATGATTACAGTGTATTTGAAAAGCATACAGTAGCTGTCTGTGGTTGCTGGAGCGCTGAAGTCGTCTACTTTGCCCATGGGCACTGGTGACTCTGAATTGTACTCATAATCTCTGGTGTTGGTGGGCATCTGGCTGGAGGCGTCCGCTGGCTGGAACATGGTGTCGAATGACGGGGCGTCTGGGTCACTCAACTCTGACTGAGGACCCTTGGAACTGGGAAGGAGAACAGAAAAAAGGTAAAGTAGTAGTTGGTGGATGAAAACATATATTATCACAAACAAGTGTATGTGGTACTCACAATTGTGCAGGCGTTCGTGACCTCTGTCTAATGGCGTCTCCCAGTGGGGAGTTCTCCAGCCTCATGAACTTCTCCTGGCACGTCTTCATGTACGACATTTTCCCAGCAAGGTAGCCACAGAAGCCAGCGACTGGATTGACAAACAGACTCAAATATTTTATATTTTAATACCCCAGTAAGGATAATGAGAAAACATTTTGGCCATGACTATTTGCTCTTTCATATAATATTTAGGCTAATTAAAAACTAGAGGTAGGTGATATCATTACTGACAAAAGTATTGTTAGTGATTTGAATATGATACGGTAGCTGATTGGTTTATAATTAGGTACACCAAGTCAAAACTAAAGCAGTCGGATACAACAGTATTGCAATTAATCCTACCTTCATGAAATTACAATGTTGAAACTGTTTGAGGTGTTGATTCAGTATTATGGTGTTTTTAGTATAAAAGACTAATTGACTAA